>NW_023663992.1:163906-169349 GCF_015228065.2 Penaeus monodon | reverse complement strand
AAAAAAAAAATTAAAACATAAGCTTTGGAAGGGAAGCGAAAAATCAAATAATTTGAGAAATTGATTTTGGGGCAAAAAAAAATTTAGAAATCAAAATTGTTACGCCGGCCGCCTCGTCTCTCGGCCACCAACACAAGGCAGGCTAGGCAGACGGCGTGTTATCCACAGGGTCGTGAACACTGAACAGCTCCAAGAGGCACCGAGCACCACCGCGTCCCAGAACAAAAGGAGGGAAAACGCCAAGTGGCGAGGCAGGGCACGAAATAAACACACGATGACAGTCTTTCCTTTATTTACACAAGTTATTTACCCGTACACTTTTCTATAGGCACAATACAGGGGGAAACCAGCATGCCACACTGCACAATACAGCTTATAACAGGGCAACACAAAGTTTATATCAGGTCACAACGGCACACACAAGGTCTTCCCAGGAGCAGCACCCAACTCCGTCTCTCCTGGCTTGTTCCTCCGCTCCTCCGCTCACAGCCAGCTGCGTCATGTTTGCCCAGGTCCCTTCATGTTAACACATGCCCAGGTCATCCTTTTCATGTTAACACATGTTTCGCACAGAGACAAAGACCCACTGGCGTAGCACTATCCCCTCCTATCAAGCAGACGACCCGTCTGCTCTGACATACCTGGAGGCCCGCCATTGGATCATCCAGCGGGAGTCTTCTCCCATTGGCTGGAACGACGACGCTGCTCGAAGGCGTAGCCGGAGACTCGGAAGGAACAGAAGAAGGGAAGAAGCCATCCCAATAAGACGAAGCAATAAGGGAAGAATGAGACAAAGAAAAAGAAGAAGACGAAAAGGGGAAGAAGCCATCCAAATAAGACGAAGCAGTAAGTGAAGAATGAGACAAAGAAAAAGGAGAAGACGATAAGGGGAAGAAGCCATCCCAATAAGACGAAGCAATAAAGGAAGAATGAGACAAAGAAGAAAACGAAAAGGGGAAGAAGCGATCGAAATAAAATGGAACAATAAGAAGAGAATAAAATTAATAATAATAATAAGAAGAAAAGAATAAGTTGAATAATAAGAAGAACAAGGAAAGTGGAATAATATATATATATATATATATATATATATATATAAACAATACATGAAAACGATAAAATTAAGAAATAAGAAAAAAGGAAAAAAATAAGAAAGTGAAGAATTTTGAGAAGCATAGAAATAAGATTAAAACATAAGCTGGAAGGGAAGCGAAAATCAATAATTTGAGAATTGACTGCAAAAATAACTAGAAATATATTGTTACGCCGGCCGCCTCGTCTCTCGGCCACCAACACAAGGCAGGCTAGGCAGACGGCGTGTTATCCACAGGGTCGTGAACACTGAACAGCTCCAAGAGGCACCGAGCACCACCGCGTCCCAGAACAAAAGGAGGGAAAACGCCAAGTGGCGAGGCAGGGCACGAAATAAACACACGATGACAGTCTTTCCTTTATTTACACAAGTTATTTACCCGTACACTTTTCTATAGGCACAATACAGGGGGAAACCAGCATGTCACACTGCACAATACAGCTTATAACAGGGCAACACAAAGTTTATATCAGGTCACAACGGCACACACAAGGTCTTCCCAGGAGCAGCACCCAACTCCGTCTCTCCTGGCTTGTTCCTCCGCTCCTCCGCTCACAGCCAGCTGCGTCATGTTTGCCCAGGTCCCTTCATGTTAACACATGCCCAGGTCATCCTTTTCATGTTTCGCACAGAGACAAAGACCCACTGGCGTAGCACTATCCCCTCCTATCAAGCAGACGACCCGTCTGCTCTGACATACCTAAACCTGAAACAAACTACAGAAAATTTAAATTAAATTAGTCCTCAGGAACAAACAAAATTCTTTTAAACAAAAGTAACCGTAACTGAAAATCAGTTCTCAGAAACACAAAAATCTTTCATCCAGCGCGGCTTTCTTCGCTCTCGCTGGGGTCGCTCTGGAGGAGGTGTGGCGGCAGTAGATTGGCAGTGGCACCCAGAGGGGTATCTCCTGTCCCAAGACCTGGCTCATGGTCACCATTGACGTCTGTTGCATTGCCCTCACCGTCCAAATGCTCGTCCTCATCTCGGTCAGCATCTGCCACGTCCTCATCGCCGCTACTGGGGCTAACGTCATCTTCTTTTTCATGGCCCCAGGAGTAGCTTCCTGGCCCATGGTAACGCCACAGCCGGTGCGCCAAGTCCTCGAGGAAGTCAGGCAACGGCCCCACACCAACCAAATCCTCGCTCCCCGACGACTTTTCTGGATGCTCCACTTCCTCACAAGTGCCCAGCTTTGCACCAGCTGGCACCTTCTGGGCTTTATCGGAGAAGTTAGCTACCAACACTGTAACTAACCCCTTCCCTGGTCCAACAAGGCTCCGCCCAACCGCTACGCCTTCCTCGTCGAGCCTTACTTCCCCCTCCTCCTTGGGAATGCCATTGGTCGAGCCTCTATGTGAGGGCGGAGCTTAGTGCCAGTTGGAGGTGTGGCTGAGGGAAGAGAGGCGCCGAGGGGGCGGAGCCTCGAGCTGTTGGGGGTGTAGCCAGCATGAGAGGTGGGCAGGGTCAGAGGCACACATACACTCACACACATACACACACATATATATGAAAAAATATATACATATATGTACCGCCATCAGCCAGCTGCAGGTTTTGGATGGGCTCCATGAGGCCCTCTACTCCACGCATCACTCTTGATAGTCGACACCGGATTCTAGACTCTGTCCTGGGGGCAAGGTGCAGTCGTTCAGCCGTAACTACCTCTGCACAGCCAACCTCTGGAAGCAAGGGCACATCTTCACCGTGCACCCTCACCAGCTTCCATTCAAGGTCGACACACGCCTTACTCTGCGTCAGGTAGTCAAGGCCCAGCAAGCAGTGCTCGTCCAGATCGGCCACATACACCGGCAGCCGCTGCACCGTGCTGCCCACGCCAATACGAGCCTCCACTGGCCCCTTGAGCTGCACACAATGCCCCGTGACACCACACAGTCTCTGTGGTGCTTCTGGAAGTCGCATAGTGGCCAACATATCAGGCCGCACTAGGGTCTTCTCAGCCCCAGTGTCTGCTGTCAGGCGGCATGGCTTCCCATCTATTGAGCCCTCCACCTGCATCGTGCTGGTTCGACGGCAGCTTACCCAAGTCGGGGCCCGGGAACCGAGGACGGCTGGGTTTCGGGCCCCTTCTCCAGCCAGTCCGAGTTTCCCGCCTGTACCACTTCCTTAGCCTTAGGACATGCACTCGGATAGTGACCATACCTGCCACAGTCCTTGAAGCACTGCTGGAAGGCATCAGAATCCGTCCGGTTGAGAGGATGTGTTCTCCGCTCCCTCTGACACTGACTACGTCTGTGCCCTTCCTTACCGCAGCGCCAACACAAGCCTTGGAAAGTGCTCGGGCTCACCTTCCTCAATGCTACCTTCTCCACTTTAGCCTTCCGGCCCCGGAGGTCACGGCGGGGATGAGCAGCTGGCCCTAGGCCACTGGTTGCCTTCACGAAGGCCTCGAACTCCAAGGCCCTCGCCAACGCCACCTGCAGGTCCTCAGGGTGTGCCTGCTTGACGTAGATTTGCAGCTGCTGGTCCTGCAAAGCGTCAACAAAGAAATCGCGGGTCAGGACCACAATCATCTCTTCCGCAGCCGCAGGGTACGACCTCCTTACTAGCGCCTCCACATCCTGCGCCAGCTGGGACAGTGTCTCGCCACGCTCACGAGTCCGCTTCTTCAAATGGGCCCAATATACCTCGGCCTTGTGGTGGTGCCCGAAACGGCGTTTCAAAGCCTCCGCCACGCTGGTGTAAGAGGCCTGTTGGGATGCCGGCAGATGCCCCAACGCTTTCACCGCGAGGCCCCTTAGCGCTGTTACCAGCTGCAGGGCCTTCTCTTCCTGGCTCCAGCCCTGGGCAGATGCCAGCATTTCAAATTGGGCGACATATGCCTCCCAGGCCACCTTCCCGTCGTACTCAGCTGGCTTACGCCTCACAGAATGTCTGGAGGCCGAGGGGCTGCAGGGTGGAGAACGCGTGCCGTGAAACTAACACAAACCCGGGGGGGAGGAAGGGGGTGAGGGAGGCAACGAGGCGGGTTGACCGGGTCCGAGTTTGCCGCCACCTATACCCAAGGGAGCGGTTCCGATGGTTCCCCAGCCTTCTGCAACGACCACTGGCTCCGACACGACGCTGCGAGGCCCGGGGGTTTCCTGCCACGGACCCCAGGCAGACCCAGTAATCTGACACTCTGGCATCTGTTGCCAGAACCTCGTCTGCCTTTTCTGCTTGCAACGTTACTACCTCGTGACGCCGCCTTTCCTCCTTCACTTCCTCCCTCAGGCCCTGAACCTCGCCCTTCAGAGTCTGCACCTCCTCCATCAGTTCACTCTTCACACTGTTGCAGGCCTTGTCGGTGTACTGCTGAGTTTCCATCTTCACAGATGCAAGATTGCTCTGTAGCACCTCAACAAGTCGGCAGAACTGTTCCTCTGCCTTCCTTGCCTGCATCTCGACGAGATGGTGGCGCTGCTCGCGTGCCTCTGTGCCTGCTCTTCTGCCCTTTGTGCCATTTCCTCCCTCATACCGGCCAGCATGGCAGTGATCAGGTCCATCTGGCTCGGCTTCACCTCTCTCGTGCGTGCCTCAGTCATAGCCTCCTCTCCCTCATGGCTGCCGCCATCTTTGGACGACATGATAAATCGGCGCTCTCACTGATCAAATATCACAAATCCCACTCCTGACACCATTTGTTACGCCAATCCGTCTCGTCTCTCTGCTACCAACACAAGGCAGGCTAGGCAGACGGCGTGTTATCCACAGGGTCGTGAACACTGAACAGCTCCAAGAGGCACCGAGCACCACCGCGTCCCAGAACAACAGGAGGGAAAACGCCTAGTGGCGAGGCAGGGCACGATGACAGTCTTTCCTTTATTTACACAAGTTATTTACCCGTACACTTTTCTATAGGCACAATACAGGGGGAAACCAGCATGTCACACTGCACGATACAGCTTATAACAGGGCAACACAAAGTTTATATCAGGTCACAACGGCACACACGAGGTCTTCACAGGAGCAGCACCCAACTCCGTCTCTCCTGGCTTGTTCCTCCGCTCCTCCGCTTACAGCCAGCTGCGTCATGTTTGCCCAGGTCCCTTCATGTTAACACATGCCCAGGTCATCCTTTTCATGTTAACACATGTTTCGCACAGAGACAAAGACCCACTGGCGTAGCAATATAATGAACAATATCTACGGTAGTAAGAAAAAGAAACATAAAATAAAGAAGAAATTAAGTAATAAAAGATATTGAATAAATGATGAATACAATAGTATCAATAGTAAAAAAAAGACTAATTTCCAAATAATAAATACAACACTAAAATGATAAAAATATAAATAAATAGTGAATACAATCATGAAAATGATAAGCGAATAAATAACAGATACAATAAT
>NW_023663992.1:143906-153906 GCF_015228065.2 Penaeus monodon | reverse complement strand
TGTTGTGTGTATATCTGTTAATATTTAATATATATATATATATAAAATATATATAATAATTATATATATTATATATTATATATATATATATATAAAATATATATATATATTTATGTTTGTTCATAAATATTATATAAAATATATTAATATATATAATAAAATATTATATATATATCAAAAGGGGTGTATTCCTAGATTTTGCGGTTTTTACTTTGTAATTTTTTTCTGTTTTTTTTTTTATTATACATGTATTAAAGTATATAGATAGTATATATAAATATGTATTATATGTAATATATGGATATATTGTATAATATATATATATGTATATTAGATATAATTTTACACACACACACACAACACACACAGCACACCCCCAACAAAACACACAACACCCACACCCACACAACACACACACACACACACCACGATTAATATATATATATATATAATATATATATTTTATATTAAAATATTTTATTTTATATTATGTGTTGTGTGTGTGTGTGTGGGTGTGTTGTGTGTGTGGTGTGTGTGTGTGTGTGTGTGGTGGTTGTGTGTGGTGTAATATATATATAATATTTTATATATAAATTATATATATAATTGTTAATATATATATATATATATATTATATATATATATATATATATAATTTTTTATATTTATTATTTAAATATATATGTATATATGTATGTATATTTATGTTTAGGGGCACACAAACATGGAAGAAGACACACAAGAAAACACAAAAACAAACACAGACAATTACATTTTTTTATTTTTTTACATAGATAGAACATGATACATAGACAGTATTTTGGTAAATAGAAAGTAGATAGAAAATAGATAGAAAAAAATTTTTATAAAGACAGACAGATAGATAGAATACATGTAACAAAGTACACATAATACTAGACAGAAATATACCTTTTTATATTAATATATAATATTGTGTGTGTGTGTGTTTGTGTGCGTGTGTGCATGATAGTGTAATCAAATTTTTGCATAAACTTTAGCCCCGAACAGTGAAACCCCCTTTGGGAAGGGTAAAGTGGTAACAAAACCCGTTATTAGGAATACAAAAATTTTTTTATGTTAATGTGGGTCAAACCCCTTTTTAAATATAATTGCAGTAATAATATAAAATGGGAAAAATGTGATAAAATTGCAAAATGATGTAATGATGTGATAATGATGATAAGTGATAATGATGATGTAGAAAAAATGAGGATAAACATGTAAAAATGATGTAATAAAAAGGAATTTGTCCATATATGATAAAAAAGGAAAAAGAAAACAAACCCAAAAGTCGAAAAAACGGCAAAATAAGCAAATATAGCCTTTTTAAGTATCTCAAAATGACCTTTTTCCATTCATTGTGATTCTGGCAATTATTTGGGTAATAAGAAATGATTACCAGAATTTATTAATATGAATAATGATGATAAAAGTGAGAATAAAGAGAATTTTGGGTAATATTGATGTTTTTAATATTATTTTCATTACCATTATTATCATTTTTATCATTATTATTTTATTTTATTTTTATTTATATTATTATTATTATTATCATTTTATATTATTAAATTATTATTATTTTTACTTTAATGATTATTTTTTATTTTCCAAAAAAATATTATAAAACAAAAACAAAATAATAAAATAATAATAATAAAAATAATTAAAAAAATTGTTATTAATATTGTTATTAATATTTTTTTATATTATTTTTACATATTATTTTTTACGGTAGATAATTTTAAAAAATAATTTTTATAACAGTAATAATTACAGTAATAAAAGATATTGATTAAAAAATGATATAAATAATTTTTATAAAAAAAGTATTATTTTTATTTTTATTTTATTACTTTATATTAGTTTTAATAGTTGTGAAAATATATATTATAACTAAATAATTTCAATAAAATGAAATAATTTTAATAAGAGATAATAACAGAATAAGATGATAATGATGATGAAATGAGATAATGAGAAATGAGATGATAACGAAATAATGATGATAATCACGATAATAATGACGATAATAAAATGAAATTTTGTCCATAATAATAAAAAAAGGTAAAAAAAAAAAAATCCCCGAAGTCGAAAAAAGGGCAAAATCTAGCGAAATATAGCCTTTTTAGAGTGACTCCAAAATGACCTTTTTCCATGCATTGAGATTTTGCAAATTGGGTAATAATGAAAAATTAAAAGAATTCATTTAAACATGCGTAATGAGAAAAAATGAGAATAAAGAAATTTGGAAACATTGATATTTTTAATATTTTTATATTCCCCTTTTTATTATCATTATCATCATTATTATTTTTTTTTATTTTTATTATTATAATTATTTTTATTATTATATTATTTTAAATTTTTATTATCATTTAATTTTTATTATTATTATTTTATTTTTTATTACTATTTTATTTCATATTTATTTAAAAAATTTTTATTATTATTTAAAATTTATTATTTCTTTAATTATTAGATTATTGCCAGAAAAATATAATAACTTACTGATAGCAAAATAATAAAATAAGTTAATAATAATAATAATAATTGTTATAATATTTTTATTAATATATTATTTTTATTATTATCATTATTTTTATTTTATTTGGGAGTATAATTGAAAAATAATTATTTTAACATAAAAATTACAGTAATAACGATATTTAATTTAAAAAAATAATATAAAAAATTTTTTAAAAAGTTTATTGTTTTTTTATTCTTTTTACTTTATTTTTGTACTTGTTTAGTATAGCTGTAAAAATATATACATAAAAGAATAATTTCAAAAATAATGATAACAATTGTAAAAATGATGATAATAATTGCAAAATAAGAAATAAAGATGTAATGAGATAATGATGATAATGATGAGATAAAGATAATAAAGGTAATCATGATTTAAAATGATGATAATAACAGGAATGTGTCCCCATAAATAAAAAAAGTAAAAGAAAAAAAATCTAGCGAAAAATAGTCTTTTGAGAGTAGATCCAAAAAGTCGTTTTTTTCCCTGCATTTTAGTTTGGCAATTATTAGGGAATAATGATAAGAATACCAGAATTCTATTAAAATGACAAAATGGGGAAAAAGTGAGAAAAAAGAGAATTTGGATAACATTGATGAATTTAATTTTTTACTATTATCCTTCATTTTCATTTTTATCATTATTATTTTTATTATTATTATTATTATATTTTTATTATTACTATTATTTTATTATATTATTATCATTATTTTATTATTATTTTTATTTTTATTATTATTACTTTAATTTTATGCCCAAAAAAAATTATAAATGTAATAATAAAAATAATAATAATAAAAAGTTAAAATTTTAATAATACAATTATTATAATATTTATATTAAAGTATTTTTGTTTTATTATCATTATTATTTTTTTTTACTGGTGTATAATTGTAAAAACAATTATTTTAACAGTAATTAATTACAGTAATAACGATATCATTTAAAATAATGATATAAATAATTATTATAAAAACGTTATTTTGATTTTTATTGTTTTATATTATATTGTAGTTGTTTTTAGTAAGATGTAAAAAAAATTATTTTAAAATGCAATAATTTCAATAATAATTATAAAAATTTCAAAAATGAGATAAAAAATGAAATAATGATGATAATGATGATTATAATGATGTAATATGATAATCTGATAACGAAAAATGTGAAATCAAAAGATAATATGAGATAATAAAAGGAATTGTGGCCATATATAAAAAAAAGGGAAAAGAAAAAAAATCCCAAAAATCGAAAAAAACGGCAAAACCCCAGCGAAATATAACTTTTTAGAGTAGATACCAAAATGACGTTTTTTTCAATTATTTTATGATTTGTAAATTTTTAAGGTAAAAATGATAAAAAATTTCCAGAATTTATTAAACATGAATATAAGATGATAAAGTGAGAAAAAAGAGAAATTTTTATAAAATTGAGATATTAAATATTATTTCATTATCATTATTTATCATTTTCCATACATTATTATTTTTTTATTATTATTTTTATTTTTTATTATTTTTATATATTATTATATTATTTTTATTATTATTATGTTTTATATTATTATTTTTATTATTTATTAGATTATTGCAAAAAAAAATATTGTAACTGTAATAATAAAAATAAAAATAAAATAAGTATAATTTAATAATACCAAATTTTTTTATATTGTTATTAAAATTTAATTTTATATTTTAAAATTGATTTTGCTGGTAGTATAATTTTAAAATAATTATCAAACAATAATAATTTCAGTAATAACGATATTTAAAGAAAAAAAAGATATAAATTATTATTATAAAAAAGTTATTATTGTTTTTTATTATTTTTATTATATTATATTGTAGTTGTTATTTGTATAGAGTAAAAAATTAATTTTAACTGCAAAATAAAGATAATAATTGCAATAGTGATAATAATTTCAATAATTGAATAATGATGATGATAAGGGTGATAATGATAATGATAACGATAAAAAATGATGATAATCATATAATAATGATGTAATAACGGAAATTTTGTCCACATATAATAAAAAAAGGGGAAAAAAAAAAAAACCAAAAGTCGAAAAAGCGGCAAAAAACTGCGAAATATAGTCTTTTTAAAAGAGACTCCCAAAAACACGTTTTTTCCATCATTGAGATTTTGGGGAATTATTGGGTATTTGATAATGATTCCAGAATTCTATAATATGAATTTAAAGATGTAAAAGTGAGATAAAGGAATTTTGGGTAACATTTGATGATTTTAATATTATTACTATTATCTTATTATTTTCATTATTATCTCATTATTTTTATTTTTATTTTTATTTTATTTTTAAATTTTTATTTTATTTTATTATTATTATTTTTTATTATTATTTTTTTATTATATTATTATTTTTAATTATTTTTTTGAATTATTAGAATTTTGCCAAAAAAAATATTTTAACTGTAAATAACAAAAATAATAATAAAAGATAATTATAATAATAATAACTGTTTTGATATTGTTTTAAAAATTATTATTGTTTTTATTTTCATTATTTTTATTTTTACTGGTGGTTTATTTTAGAAAAATTATTAAACGTAATAATACAGTAATAACGATATTAATTTTAAAATAATGATATAAATAATGTTTTTAAAAAAGTTATTTTTGTTTTTATTTTTATTACTATTATTTTTGGGAGTTGGGTTTTAAATATAGATGTAAAAAAAATTTATTATAACGCAATAATTGCAATAATAAAGATAATAATTGCAAAAATGATAATAATATCAACAAGGATAATGATGATGATAATGATAGTAAAGATAATAATCATGATAATAATGATGATAATAACAGGAAAAGTTTTCCCTATATAAAAAAAATTAAAAACAAAAAAAAACCCCAAAACACCAAAAAGCGGCAAAAACTAGCGAAAAAATAGCCTTTTGAGGTAGGTCCAATATGACGTTTTTTTCCCTTTTTTTGATGATTTTTTGCAAAATTTTGGGTAATAATGATAATAATACCGAATTCTATTAATCATGACAATAATGATGATAAAGTGGAATAAAGAGAATTTGGATAACATTTTAGATTTTTTAAATTATTACTTTTTTTTATTACATTGATTTATTATCATTATTATTTTATTTTAGTAGTATTATAGTAAAAATTATTTCATTATTATATTTTCATTATTACTTTAATTTTTAGTATTTTTTGCCAAAAAATATATTATAACTTAATAATAAAAATAATAAAATATTAAGTATAAATTTTAATAATACTAATTTTTTATAATATTGTTTTTAATATTATTTTTGGGATTTTATCTTTATTATTTTTTTGGGAGTATAATTGTAAAAAAAATTTTTATAAAAAATAAAAATTACAGTAATAACGATTATAAAAAAATTTGATATAATAATTATTATAAAAAAGTTATTATTTATTATTTTTGTTATTTCTAATTATTTTAGTTTTTTGTTTGATGTAAAAAATATAATTTTTTAAATGCAATAATTTTCAAAAAATATAATAATTTCAATAATGATGATAATAATTTCAATAATGATGATAATGATGATAATGATGATGATAAAGATAATAATGATGATAATCACTATAATAATGATGATAATAACTGAATTTTGTCCCTAATAATAAAAAAAAAAGAAAAAAAAAAAAATTTAAAAAGTCGAAAAAGCGGCAAAACTAGGAAAAAAAAGCCTTTTTAGAGTAAACCCAAAATGACCTTTTTTTCCCTTTTTTGATGATTTGGGAATATTAGGGTAATAATGATAATAATTACCAGAATTTATTTTCATGACAATAATGATGATAAAAGAGAGAATAAAGAGAATCGGGGTAACATTTCTGATTATAAATATATACTATTTTTATTTTTATTATATTTTTATTTTTATTATTATTTTTATTTTTATTTTTATTATTTTATTATTACTTTAATTATTAGTATTATTGCCAAAAAATATATTATAACAAATAAAAACAATAAAAAAAAATAATAAATATAATCAAATAATAATTGTTATTAAAATTTTTATTAAATTTTTTTATTGTATTATTATCATTATTATTATTTTTACTGGTAGTATAAATTTTAAAAATAAAATTTTTAAACATAATAATTAAGTAAAAACGATATAATTAAAAAAAAAATGATATAAATATTTATATAAAGACTTATTATTGTTTTATTATTGTTTTTACTATTATTTTTGTAGTGTTATTTGTATAGAGTACAAAATATATATTTAACTGAAAATAATTTAATAATAAAGATAATAATTGCAATAAAGATGATAATAATTTTCCCAAAAATGATGATAAAATTTCCCAAAAATGATGATAATAATTGCAAAAAGATTATAAAAATTGCAATAATGAGATAATGATGATGTAAAAGATAATACTGATATAAACATGATAATAGGAATTGGCCTAAAAAAGGTATTTCGATTTTTGTTATTTTATTTTTATTACTATTTTTATTGTAGTTGTTATTAATAGATGTTAAAATATATTATAACTGCAATAATTTCAAAAAAAAAATGATAACAATTGCAATAATGATGATAAAAATTCAATAATATGATGATGATGAATTGAGATGAATACCCATAATTGCCAGAATCATCAAAAGATTGTAAAAAAAAAGGATTTTTAAGTCATCTCAAAAGCTATATTTCGCTAGATTTTGCCCCTTTTTTCTTTTGGTTTTTTTCTTTTCCTTTTTTAAATTTTGGACACAATTCCTATTATTATAATTATTAAATCATGATTTCACATTATTATCGTATATCATCATCATCTCATTTTCATCAACATTATCATATTATGCAATTATTATTATCATTATTGCAATTATTATCATTATTATTGCAATTATTGCATTTATAATATATATTTTTACAACTATACTAATAACAACTACAATAATAATAGTAATAACAATAATAATAATAATAATAACGTTTTTATAATAATTATTTATATCATTATTTTAATTAATATCGTTATTACTGTAATTATTACTGTTATAATAATTATTTTTACAATTATCCTACCAGTAAAAATGATAATAATGATAATAATAACAATAATAATATTGATAACAATATCATAACGATTATTATTATTATTATTATACTTATTATTATTATTATTATTATACTTATTAGTAGTAGTAGTAGTATACTTATTTTTATTATTATTGTTATTATTACAGTTAAAATATAACACTAATAATTAAAGTAATAATAATAATAACAATAATAATGATAATAATAATAATAATAATAATAATAATAATAATAATGATAATAATAATGATAATAGTAATAATATTAATAATCATCAAATGTTATCCAAATTCTCTTTATTCTCACTTTTATCATCATTATTGTCATGATTACTAGAACTCTGGTAATTCTTATCATTATTACCCTAATAATTGACAGAATCATCAAATGAATGGAAAAAAACGTCATTTTGGAGTCTACTATCAAAAGGCTATATTTCGCTAGATTTTGCCGCTATTTCGACTTTTGGGATTTTTTTTCTTTTACCTTTTTTGATTATATATGGACAAATTCCTGTTATTATCATCATTATTATCATGATTATCATCATTATTATCGTTATCATCATCATTATCATCATTATCATCATCATTATCATCATTATTGCAATTATTATCATCATTATTGCAATTATTATCATTATTATTGGAATTATTGCAGTGACAATATATATTTTTACAACTATACTAATAACAAATACAATAATAATAGTAATAACAATAATAATAACAATAATAACGTTTTTATAATATTATTTATATCATTATTTTAATCAATATCGTTATTACTCTAATTATTACTGTTATAATAATTATTACTACCAGTAAAAATAATAATAATGATAATAATAACAATAATAATATTAATAACAATATTATAACGATTATTATATTATTATACTTATTATTATTATTGTTGTTATTATTACAGTTATGATATATTTTTTGGCAATACTACTACTAATACTACTACTACTACTACTACTAATAATAATAATAATGATAATAATAATGATAATAGTAATAATATTAATAATGATAATAATAACAATAATAATATTAATAACAATATTATAACGATTATTATTATTATTATACTTATTATTATTATTGTTGTTATTATTACAGTTATGATATATTTTTTGGCAATACTACTACTACTACTACTACTACTACTACTACTAACTAATAATAATAATATAATAATAATAATGATAATAGTAATAATATTAATAATCATCAAATGTTATCCAAATTCTCTTTATTCTCACTTTTATCATCATTATATTCATGATTAATAGAATTCTGGTAATTATTATCATTATTACCCTAATAATTGCCTGAATCATCAAATGAATGGAAAAAACGTCATTTTGGAGTCTGCTCTCAATAGGCTATATTTCGCTAGATTTTGCCGCTATTTCGACTTTTGGGATTTTTTTTCTTTTACCTTTTATATTATATATGGACAAAATTCCTGTTATTATTATTATTATCATGATTATCATCATTATTATCGTCATCATCATTATCATCATTATCATCATTATCATCAACATTATCATCATTATTGCAATTATTATCATCATTATTGGAATTATTATCATTATTATTGCAATTTTTGCAGTTATAATATATATTTTTGAACTATATAATAGAAAAAATAATAGTAATAACAATATAATAACAATAATAACTCTTTTATAATAATTATTTATATCATTATTTTAATTAATATCGTTATTATTGTAATTATTACTGTTATAATAATTATTTTTACAATTATACTACCAGTAAAAAAAATAATAATGATAATAATAACAATAATAATATTAATGATAATATTATAACGATTATTATTATTATTATTATTATACTCATTATTATTATTATTGTTATTATTACAGTTATAATATATTTTTTGGCAATAATACTAATGATAAAAGTAATAATAATAATAATAATAATAATAGTAATAATAATAATAATAATAATAATAATAATTATAATAATAATAATAATGATAATAATGATAATAATAATGATAATAGTAATAATATCAATAATTATCAAATGTTATCCAAATTCTCTTTATTCTCACTTTTATCATCATTATTGTCATGATTAATAGAATTCTGGTAATTATTATCATTATTACCCTAATAATTGCCAGAATCATCAAAAGGCTATATTTCGCTAGATTTTGCCGCTTTTTCGACTTTTGGGATTTTTTTTATTTTACCTTTTTTATTATATATGGACACAATTCCTGTTATTATCATCATTATTATCATGATTATCAATATCATTATCGTTATCATCATCATTATCATCATTATCATCATCATTATCATCATTATTGCAATTATTATCAT
>NW_023663992.1:116187-133687 GCF_015228065.2 Penaeus monodon | reverse complement strand
ATATATATATTATATATATATATATATATCTTATATATATCTATATATATATTTTATACATATATCCTGTGTGTGTGAAGCAGAGAGAGAGAGTGTAGTTATCATAGATGAGTGTTTGTCCTTATTTGTTTTCTCTGTAGATATGAGAGTGTGCTATGTGTGGGTGAGTTGGGTTTTGTGTGGTGTTGTAGCTTTAATATCTATTATATCATATATATTATACTATATATAAATATATATATAATATGTGTGTGTGTGTGTGTGTGTGTGTGTGTGTGTGTTTTGTGTGTTTTTGTTTGTGCGTGTGTGTGGTGTGTGTGTGTTGTGTGTGTGTGTGGTGTGTATAAATATATATATTTGTGTTTGTGTGTGTGTTTTTTTTTTGGTGTGTGTATAAATAATGTGTGTGGTGGTATAATAATATATATGTGTGTGTTGTTGTTGTAACATATGTGTGTGTTTGTGTTTGTGTATTCACACACGCACGCACACACATCGAAAGGCACACACACACACACACACACACACCACACACACACACACACACACGCACACCCACACACACACCCACAAACACACACACACATTCATATATCTATATAATCTCTATCTATCTCTATATATATATATATATATATATAATATGTGTACATACATTGATAGGAATGATTAAATTATGTTCTGTGTATAATTTCTATATTATCTCCTAATCGCTCTATCGTACTATCTCTTATCTCTCTCTCTATCTGCTCCTGTCTCGATCTATCTGTATCTCTCTGCCCTTCTCTCTCTCGTCTCTATCTCTATCTCTCTTCTATCTATCTCATCTCTATCTCTCTATCTGTACCTACCTTGAAAGCATCTCTCTCTTTCTGTCTATGTTGTCATATCTCTCTCTCTCTCTCTATTACTCTCTCTCTTATTCTCTCTACTCTTTCTATATATTTACTATCTCGATCTCTATCTCTACCATCTCTCTCTATCTAATCTATATTCTATATCTCTCTATAGAGCCTCCCTTGGCTCTAATCTCTACTCTATCTACTGTCTCTCTCTCTTATCTCATCTATCTATATCTCTATCTCTCGCTCTCTATATATTTATATATCACTCTGTCACATACCATTGATCTATCTCTCTATATCGATATATAATATATTGTATCATATATATCATGTCTATATACTCTATCTCTCTGTGTCTCGCTTCGTCTCCATCCTGCCATTTTATATCTATCTCTATATATATATCTCTATATTATCTATATTATGTATCTTACCTTCACCTTGATAAGCATATATATCTTATCTCTTATATACTCTATATCATCATATCTATCTCTCTCCTATATCTACATATCATCATATATATCTCTCTATCTCTACTCTATTATTACTATATCTTGTACATACATTGAGAGAATACTAAATATATATATATTTAATAATCTTAGATATATATATATATAATCTAGTATTAATATATATTTATACATCTAGCTGTGTGTGTGAAGAGAGAGAGAGCGAGTGGATAGTTATTATATTATGAGTGTTTGTCCTTATTTGTTTTCTCTTATATTGAGAGTGTGCATATGTTTGGGTGAGTATGTTTGTGTGTGTGTATATATATAGATATATAATATATATATGATATATATATATATATATATATATAATCTATATATCTATCTATATATACTGTGGTGTGTGTGTGTTGTTGTGTGTGGTTGTGTGTGTGTGTGTGATGTGTGTGTGTGTGTTGTGTGTTTGGTGTGGCGTGGTTTGTGTGTGATGTGTGTGTGTGTGTGTATAAATATATAAATATGTGTGTGTGTGTTTTTTTTTTGTGTGTGTGTATAATTATGTGTGTGTGTGTATAACTATATAATCATGTGTGTGTGGTGGTGTGTAAACACATGTGTGTGTTGTGTTGTGTAATTCACCCACACACGCACACACATAGAAAGACACACACACACACACACACACACACACAAACACACACACACACACACCACAACACGCACACCCCCACACCCAACACAAAACACACACACTACATTATATATATATATATATTATATATTATTATATATACTATATATATAATGTTATATATATATACATATTTGATATAGTAGTAGATAGATATATATAATAGATATAGATTAGAATAATAATAATAGATATATGATATTTTGTGTTTATATATATATATCTATAATACTATATATCATATATATATTATATATATATAGTTACATATGTGTGTGTGTTATGTATCAATTCTCTCATCTCATGACTTCTATCTATCCCTCTGGGTGTTTGTGTGTGTGTTTGTGTGTGTGTGTGTGTGTGTAGGTATATGTGTCTGTTTGTGTGTCATCTATTATATATATATCTATGATCATATATATATATATATATATATATCCCTATATATATACTATGTCGATATATATATATATCTATTTATCGTATATATATAATGTTATGACTATGTTCTCTATCTCTATACTCTCATCTCTCTTTCGTCTATCTCTCTCTCTCTCTCTATATCTCTTCTATCTCTATATATATATGCTCTATATCAGAGAGCTGTATGTCGCTAGATTTTGCCGTTTTTCGACTTTTGTAATTTTTTTTTCATGTTTTCTTTTTTTATTATATCTGTATATCATGTATATAGAATGTGTATCTTAATAACCTGATGTATCTGATCTCTGTATATATATGTATCTATATTTCTCTATGTATTATATAATGGTAATGTATGTTATATATATACACACAGCACAACCACACACACACGCACTCCACATCACCCACACACACACACACACAACACACTCACCCACATCACCACACACACACCACACACACACACATAGATATACATTTCTATATATATATTATATATAGGTATAATTATATTATATATATAATATATCTGTGTGTTGTGTGTGTTGTGTGGTGTGTGTGTGTGTGTTGTGTGTGGTGGTGTGTTTGTGTGTGTTGTGTGTGTGTGTGTGTGTGTGGTACATATACTATCCTATATATATATATATATCTATATATATATATATCTATCTCTATCACTCTAGTATGTTGATATCTTCTATCTATATCTATATATATATTATATGTAATATGATAGATATCTGTTGGTATCCATCTATCTGTGTGTATATACATATATGTATATGTATATATATCTATTATATCTTATATATATAGTATAGTATCTATATATAATATATGATATATATATACTATATATATACATATATAATATCATAGATATTTATATAGGATATATATATCTATCTTCTATATCTCTACTCCCTACTTATATATACTATATATATCTAATCTATATCTATATATATATATAGATATATATATGTTATGTAATTATATTCATGTATTAGGAACACCCACACATGAGAAACACACAAGCAAAACACCCAAAAACAAACACAGACGCATATACATTTGTTTAACTATCTACATCAGATGGACTACATGCATATATAGCAGATACTGTTGGTAAATAGAAAGAATAGATAGAAAACTAGATAAAATATATATCTTAACAGACAGACAGATAGATAGATATACATGTATACATATGTATACATATATACATAGACAAAATATACCTTATATATGTATATATATACATATATATTTGTGTGGTGTGTGTGTTTTGTGTGCGTGTGTGCATGATATGTGTATATCAATTGTTGTCATAAGCTTACACCCCTGGACGGTGAAACCCTCTGGCCAGGTAACGTGGTAACAATACCCGTTTATTAGGAATACAAAATTTATTCTTATGCTTAATGTAGGTTGTCAAAACCTTTTAAGTATATATCATTATATGATTAATAATTGCAATAATGATGATAATATTGCCATAACTGAGATATAATTGCAAGTATGATGATATAATTATGATGCAATAGATGATAATATGATAGATGATGATACCAATACTATGAGGGATAATCATGTAATAAATTATGGATACATAACGAGGAATTGTGTCCATATATAATAAAAAAGTAAAAGAAAAACATCCCAAAAGTCGAAAAAGCGGCAAAATCACGAGAACTATAGCCTTTGAAAGTCACTCTAAAATTAACCTTTTTTCCATTCAATTTGACATGATTCTTATCCTTAATTAGGGTAATCATGAGAATGATACCAGAATTCTATTAATCATGACAATAATGATGATAAAAGTGAGATAAAGAGAATTTTGGATAATATTTGATATATTATATTATTACTTATTATCTCATTATTATTATCATTATTATCTTATTATTATTAATTATTATTATTATTATTATTATTATTATTATTATTAATATTATTATTATTTTACTTAGGAATGATTAGATATTATTGCCACAAAACATATTATAACTGTAATAAATAACAATTAAGAATAATAAGTATAATAATATAAAAATAATTGGTTATAATATTGTTATTAATTATTATATTATTATTATCATCATTATTATTATTTTTACTGGTAGTATAATTGTAAAAAATAATTATTATAACAGTAAATAAGCTACAGTAATAACTATATTGATTAAAATAATGATAGGACATAATTATTATAAAAACGTTATTATCGTTATTATTATTTTTTACTATGATTTATTGTAGTTGTTATTAGTATGTTGTGAAATATATATATCACTACAATGATTATACATATAATGATAATAATGGTAATACTGATGATAATTACAGCAATAATGATTATATGATGATGAATAATGATGATAATGATGAATGATGTGATAGCGATAATAATTGAATTATAATCACGATACTAATGACGATATAAAATGAATTGTGTCCATATATAAGAAAAAAAGGTAAAAAAAAAAAAATCCCAGAAGTCGAAAAACGGCAAAATCTGCGAAATATAGCCCTTTTGAGAGTAGACTCCAAAATGAACCTTTTGTCCATGCATTCGATGATTCTGGCAATTATTAGTGTATAATGATAATAATTGAATAGAATTTCTATTAAATCATGACAGTAATGATGATACAAAGTGAGAATAAAGAGATTGGATAACTTTTGATGATTTTTTTAATTTATTACTATTACCATTATTATTATCATTATATCATTATTATATTATTTTTATATATTATTATTCTTATTGATGATTATTATCATCATTATTATTATTATTATTACTATTATTAGTATGTTCGATCTAGCTTTATTATTATCATTATTATTATTATTATTTTATTTTATATTATTATTATTATTATTACTATATTATCATTATTATTATTAGTAGATATTATTATTAATCATAATATTATTATTATTATTAATATTATTATTAATTACTTTAATTATTATTATTATTGCCAGAAAATATATATATGTAACTGATAACATAATAATAATAATATAAGTAGAATAATAATAATAAGAATAAGAAGTATGTAATAGTAATTAATAATTGTTATAATATTGTTATTAATACTATTATTGTTATTATTTCATTATTATTATTTTGCTGGTATATATTGTAAAATCATTTATAACAGTACAATTAACATATAACGATATTAATTAAAATTACTATAAAAAATTATTATGAAAACGTTTATTTTGTTATTATTATCTTATTACTATTATTATTGTAGTTGTTATTAGTATAGATGTAAAATATAATGATCCAGTTGTAATAATGGGTGATAATACTGCAATAATAATATAATAATGAGGATAATGATAATAATGATGATCATGATGATATTGATGATAATGATGATGATAACGATGCTAATAATGATAATAATCATTATAAAATGATGATAATACAGGAATTGTGTCCATATATAATAAAAAAGTAAAAGAAAAAATCCCAAAAAGTCGAAAAAGCGGCAGAAACCTAGCGAAATATAGGCTTTTGAGAGTAGACGCCACATGACGTTTTCTCCATTCATTTTAATTGATTCTAGAAATTACTAGGTTAAATGCTAATAATTACCGAATTATATAATCTGACAATAATGGTGATAAAGTGAGAATAAAGGATTGATAACATTTGATGATTATTAATATTATTACTATTAGCACTATCATTATCATTATTATCATTTATTTAGTATTTATTATATTATTATTATTGTTATTATTATTTCATTTATTATTATTATTATTATATTATTATTAGACATTTTATTTATTATTATTATTATCATTATTGGTTATTATTATTATTATTCATTATTATTAGTTATTATTATTATTATTACTTTAATTATATTGCTCAGAAAAATATATATAACTGGAATAATACCAATAATCATAATATAAGTCATAATTATAATAATACTAATTATTATGATATTGATATTAACTATTATTATTGTTTAACTAGTATCATTCTTATTAGTATTTTTCACTGGTAGTATAATTGTAAAAACAATTATTCTAACAGTAATAATTACAGTAATACGATAATCTTTAAAAATGATGATATAAATAATTATTATAAAAACGTTATTCTTGTTATTATTATTGTTATTACTATTATATTTGTAGTTGTTATTAGTATAAGATGTAAAAAGATATATTATCAAAAACTGCATAATTGTCAATAATAATGATAATAATTGCAACAATGATGATAATAACTGCAATAATGATGATAATGATGTTATAATGATGATAATGATGATAATCATGATAACGATAAATAATGATGATAATCATGATAATATGATGATATGACAGAATTGTGGTCCATATATAATAAAAAAGGAAAAACAAAAATCCCAAAAGTCGAAAAAGCGGCAAAACCTAGCGAAATATAACGTTTTTGAGCGTAGATACCAAAATGAACGTTTTTTTTCAATATCATTTGATGATTCGGGTACTTAGTAGGTACTAATTATAATAATTACCAGAAATCTATAATCATGGCAATAATTATGATGCTAGTGAGAATAACGAGATTTGGATAACGTTTTGATGATTATTAATATTATTCACTATTATCATTATTATTATCATTATTATCATTACTTATTATTATTAATTATTATTATATTATATTTATTAATTATTATTATTATTTAGTTATTATTATTATTATTGTTACTATTTATTATTATTATTACTTTATTTACTAAGTAGTTGCAAAAACATATATTTGGGGGGATTTAAAACCTGTAATAATAAAAAAAAATAATAAAGTATCTTATGTGATACCACTTGTTTTAATATTGTTCTTAAATTATAATTGTTATATTATCATTATTGTTATTTTTGCTGGTAGTATATTGATAAAAAATAATTATCATGAACAATAATCATTACAGTATACGATTATTAATGAAATATGATATAAATAATTATTATAAAAAAGGTTATTATTGTTATTGTTATTGTTATTACTATATTATTGTATTGTTATTAGTATAGAGATGTAAAATTATATATTATAGCTGCATATTGCAATATATGATAACTACTTGCCACCTATTTATGATAATAATTGCAATAATGATGATAATGATTGCAATCATTTGAAATCAATGAGTGATGATAAATGATGATAATGATGATGATAACGATAATATGATGATAATCTTATATAAGGATGTACTACAGGAATTGTGTCCATTATAATAAAAATAAGTGTAAAGAAAAAAATCCCAAAAGTCGAAACGCGGCAGAATCTAGGCTAGCGACATATAGTCTTTACGAGTAGACTCAAAATCACGTTTTTTTTCCATTCATTTGATCATTGCTTGCAATTATTTGGGTAATTATTTGATATGATTACCAGAATTCTATATCATGACATTAATGATGATAAAAGTGGAATAAGAGTAATTTGGATAAATTTTGATGATTATTAATATTATTACTACTATCTTATTATTATCATTATTAAATCATCATTATTATTATTATTAATTATTATTTTATTTCTATTATTATTATTATTAATATATTAATTTTAAAAAAATTTTTTTTTTTTTTTATTTTTATCATATTATTATTATTATTATTATTATTATTATTATTATTATTATTATTATTATTACTTGAATATGAGCATTTTTGCCAAAAATATATTATAACTGTAATAATACAATAATACTAATAATAAGTATAAATTTAATAATAGATAATTGTTATATATTGTTATTCATATTAGTTTCTTATTCTTATCATTATTGTTATTTTTACTGGTATATAAATGTAAAAAATAATTATTATAAACAGTAGAATGATTACGTAATAACTATATTAATTAAAATAATGATATAAATACTGATTATAAAAACGTTATCATTGTTATTTATATTTGTTATTACTCATTATTATTGTAGTTGTTATTAGTATAGATTTAAAACTTATATTATAGACTGCAATAATTGCCATAATGATGATAATAATTTGCAATAATGATGATAATAATGCAATAATGATTATATGGAGATGATATGATGATAATGAGGATGATAACGATAATAATGTGATAATCACGATAATAATGATGATAATAATAATAGGAATTGTGTCCATATATACATAAAAAAGAGGTAAAGAAAAAAAAAATCCCAAAGGCGAAAAAGCGGCAGAATCGAGCGAAATGTAGCCTTTGAGAGTAAACTCCCAAAATGACCTTTTTCCATTCTTTTGATTATTCTGGCAATTATTAGGGTAATAATGATCATAATTACCGAGAATTCTTTAACATGACAATAATGATGATAAAAGAGAGAATAAAGAGAATCTGATATAGTTTCTGGTTATTAATATTTTACTATTATCATTATTTTTCATTATTAATTATCATTATTATTTTTTTATTATTAATTATTATTATTATGTATTATTATTATTATTTTATTACTTTAATTATTAGTATATTTGATTGCCAAAAATATATTATAACTATATACTAACAATAAAAATCATAATAAGTCTACTCATAATAAACTAATTGTTATAATATTCTTATTAATTATTATTATTGTTATTATTATCATTATTATTATTTTTTAACTAGGTAGTATAATTTGTAAAATCATTATTATAACCGTAATATTATAGTAATAAACGATATTATTAAAATAATGATATAAATATTTTATTATAAAGAAGTAATTATTGTTTATTATTGTTATAATATTATTATTGTAGTTGTTATTAGTATAATGATACAAATATATATTATAACTAAATAATTGTAATTATAATGATATAAGTGGCAATAATGATGATGATATTCAATATGATGATATTAATTGCAATAATATGATAATCCATTGCAAAAAAGATTGTAAAATTAGCAATATGATGATATGATGATGATAACCGATCAATACTGATGATAATCCTGAATAATAATGATAATGATAACAGATTGTGTCATAAAAAAGGTATCACGTTATTATTGTTATGATTATTGTTTATTACTATTATTATTGTAGTTTTTATGTAGTTAAGATGTAAAAATATATATTATAGACTGCAATAGTTGCAAAAGGAGTTGATAACAATTGAAATAATGATGATAATAATTGCAATAATGATGATAATGATGATAATGATGATGATATACCCTATTAATTGCCAGAATCATGAAATGATTGTAAAAAAAAGTCATTTTGAAGTCTACTCTCAAAAGGCTATATTTCGCTAGATTTGCCGCTTTTTCTACTTTTGGGATTTTTTTTTTCTTTTATACGCTTTTTTTTTATTATATATGGACACAATTCCTATTATTATAATTATTATTATCATGATTATCATCATTATTATCGTTATCATCATCATCATCATCATTATCATCAACATTATCATCATTATTGCAATTATTATTATCATTATTGCAATTATTATCATTATTATTGCAATTATTGCATTTATAATATATATTTGTTACAACTATACCTATAAAACTACAATAAATAATAGTAATAACAATGATAATATATAATAATAATACGTTTTTATCATACTTTATTTATATCATTATTTTAATTAATATCGTTATACTGTAATTATACTGTTATAATAATTTTTTTACAATTAATCCCTACATAAATGATAATAATGATAATAATAACATTAATAATATTGATAACAATATTACTAACGATTATTATTATTATTATTATACTTATTATTAATTATTATTATACTTATTATTATTATTATTATTATACTTATTATTATTATTAATTATCATTATTAGTGTTATCATTATTGTTACTTTTAATTATTAGTGTATATTTTAACTGTAATAATACAATAATAATAAAAATAAGTATACTACTACTCTAATAATAAGTATATAATAATATATACTCAGTCTAATACTAATAATAATAATTATTAATAATAACAAATAAAACAATAAAAACAATCGTATAATATTGTTATAATACTTATTATTGTTTTTATTTCATTATTATCATTTTTACTGGTATGATAATTGTAAAAATATATATTATAAATGCAATAATTGCAATAATAATGATAATAATTGCATAATGATAATATAATTGCAATAATTGATGATAATGTTGATGATAATGATGAATGATGATGATGATAACGATAATAAGGATGACATCATGATAATAATAAATTATAATAATAGGAATTGTGTCCATATATAATAAAAAAGGTAAAAGAAAAAAAAAATCCCAAAAGTAGAAAAAGCGGCAAAATCTAGCGAAATATAGCCTTTTGAGAGTAGACTTCAAAATGACTTTTTTTTACAATCATTTCATGATTCTGGCAATTAATAGGGTATATCATCATCATTATCATCATTATCATCATTATTGCAATTATTATCATCATTATTGCAATTGTTATCATTATTTTTGCAATTATTGCAGTTATAATATATATTTTTGTACACTATACTAATAACAACTACAATAATAATAGTAATAACAATAATAATAACAATAATAACGTAATACCTTTTTATGGACACAATTCCTGTTATCATTATCATTATTATCATGATTATCATCAGTATTATCGTTATCATCATCATTATCATCATTATTGCAATTTTTTATAATCTTTTTTGCAATTATTAATCATCATTATTGCGATTACTATCATCATTATATGGAATTATTATCACATTATTGCATTATTTTATCATTATTAATTACAATTATTTCAGTTTAATATATTTGTACGTCTATACTAATAACAATACAAATATGTTAATAACATATACTAACAATAATTACGTCTTTATAATAAATATTTATATCTTATTTTATAATATCGTTATTACTATAATTATACTGTTCTAGATAATTATTTTACAATTATACTACCAGTAAAAATAATAATAATAATAATAATAGCAATAAAATATTTAATAAGATATTATAACAATTAGTATTATTATGATTATACTTATTATTATTTTGTTGTATTATTATAGTTTTATAATATATTTTTTGGCACTATCTAATCATTAAAGTAATATAATAATAATAATAATATAATAATAATAATAATAATAATCATAATAATAATAATGATAATAATAATGATAATAATAGATAAGATAATAATATTACTAATCATGAATATTATCCAGATTTCTCTTTATTCTCTCTTTATCATCAGTTATTGTTCATGATTAATAGAATTCTGGTAATTATTTGCTCATTATTCCCTAATAATTGCCATAATATCAAAAGAATGGAAAAAGTCATTTTGGAGTTTACTCTCAAAAGGCTATATTTTCGCTAGATTTTGCCGCTATTTTCGCCTTTTGGGATTTTTTTCTTTTGTACCTTTTTTTTTTTATATATTGACCAATTCCATTTATTATTCATCATTATTATCGTGATTATCATCATATTATCGTTATTCATCATCATTATCATCATTATCATCATCATTATCATCATATTGCAATTATTATCATCATTATTGCATTATTATCTTATTATTCAATTATTGAAGTTATAATATAAGTTTTTACATCTATACGAATAACAAACTACAATAATAATGGTAATAACATAATAATAACAATAATAACGCTTTTAAAATAATTATTTATATCATTCTTTTAGTTAATATGTTATTTACTGTAATCTTAACGTTTTATAATAATTATTTTTACAATTATACTACCAGTAAAAAAATAAAATGATAAGAATAAGAATAATAATATTAATAACCATATTATTACAATTATTATTATTATAATTATACTTCTTATTATTATTATTGTTATTATTACAGTTATATATATTTTTTGGCAAAAATGCTAATACTTCAAGTAATAATAATATAATAATATAAGATAATCTATAATAATAATAATAATAATAATGATAATATAAATATAATATTAATAATATAATATAATAAAAACTAATAATAATAATAATAATGAGATAAAATGATAATAATAAAGATAATATGTAATATATAATAATCATCAATTTTTATCCAAATTCCTCTTTATTCTCCTTTTATCATCATTATGTCTGATTAATGAATTATCTTGTAAATCATTATGCATATTACCCAAAAATTTGCCGATTATCAAATGAAATGGAAAAAACGTGATTTTGGAGTCTACTCTTACAATACTATATTTCCGCTAGATTTTTGCCCTTTTTCGACTTTTGGATTTTTTCTTTTACCTTTTTTTTTGTATTCAATATAGTGTGACCACAATTCTGTTATTATCATCCTTATTATATGATTATCATCATTTTTTTATAAATTATCGTTTATCATCATCATTATCATCATTATCATATCATTGATTCATTATTGCAATATTATCATCATTATTGCAATTATTATCATCATTTTGCAATTATTATCATATTATTGTCATTATTGCAGTTATATATATAATTTTGACATCTATACTAATAGCAAACTACAATAATATAGTAACTAGACAATAATATACAATAATAACTTTTTATAATAATTATTTATATCATTATTTTCTTAATATCGTTATTACTGTAATTATTAATTGTTATATAATTATTTTTATAAACATTATACTACCAGCAAAATACAATAATGATAATAATAACAATTATAATATAATAACAATATGAAAACATTTGTATTATTATAATTATAATTAGTATTATTTTTTTTTTATTATTCAGTTAGCATATTTTTTTTTGGCAATAATACTAGTAATTAAAGTAATAATAATAATAAATAGTACATAATATAATAAATAATAATAATAATACTATAATAAATATATAATAATATCTAATAATAATAGTAATGAGAATATATGATAATAATAATGATAATAGTAATAAATATTAATATCATCAAATGTTATCCAAATTCCTCTTTATTCTCACTTTTATCATCATTATTGCCACTGATTAATAGAATCTTGTAATTTATTATCATTATACCTTAAAATTCAGAATCATCAATGAATTGAAAAAAACGTCATTTTTGGTATCTACTCTCAAAAAGTTTATTTTCGCTAGGTTTTGCCGCTTTTTCGACTTGGGATTTTTTTTCTTTTGCATTTTTTATTATATATGGACACAATTCTGTTATTATCATCATTATTATCCGATATCATCATTATTATCGTTATCATGATTATGCCTCATTTCCTCATTATAATTCATCATTATCATCATTATTGCAGTTATTAGCATCATTTTTGCCAATTATTCATCATTTTATTGCAATTATAATGCAGTTATAATATATATTGTTTACATCTATACTAATAACCACTACAATATAATAGTAACTAACAATAGATAATAACATAATAACGTTTTTTATAATAATATTTATTCATCCATTTAAATGATATCGTTATTACTGTATTATTTACTGTTTAGAATAATTGTTTTACATTTACTACCAGTAAAACATATAAATAATGATAATAAATCAAATATAATATTAATATCAGATATTATAATAATTAGTATTATTTATAATTATACTTATTCATTATTATTATTGTTATTATTACAGTTATAATATATTTTTTGGCAGTAATAATTAAAGTAATAATAATAATAATAATAATATAATAATAATAATAATAATAATAATAATGATAATAATAATACATAATAATAATGTTCACTACTAATACATGACAATAATCATAATAATAATGATATAATAATAATAATATAATAATAATATACTAATAATAATAATGATAATAATGATAATGATAGTGATATAGTAATCATATTAATAATCATCAATGTTATCCAATATTCTCTTTATCTCACTTTATCACCATTATTGTCATGGATTAATATAATTCTGGTAATTATATCATTATTACCCTAGTAATTGCTAGAATCATAAAATGATGGTAGGAAACGTCATTTTGGCGTCTACTCTCAAAAATCCTATATTTCGCTAGGTTTGGCCGGCTTTTTCGACTTTTGGGATTTTTTTCTTTTAGCTTTTTTATTTATAATATGAACACAATTCCTGTTTTAATCATCATTATTATAATGATTATTATCAGTATATCAGTGTTTTCACTCATCATTATCATCATTATTCATCATTATTCATCATTATCATCATTATCATCATTATTATCATTATTATTGCAATTATTATCATCATTATTACAATTGTTATCATTATAATTTTTACAGTCTATACTAATAACAACTACAATAATAATAGTAATAAGAATAATAATAACAATAAACGTTTTTATAATAATTTTTTATATGATTATTTTTAATTAATATCGTTATACTTACTGTAATTGTTACTGTTCTATAATTATTTTTACAATTCTACTACGCAGTAAATAATCATATTATAATACTAACAATATAAGTATTAATAACAATATTATAACAATTATTATTATTATTATTATACTTATTATTATTATTATTATTATTATACTTATTATTATTATTATTGTTTATCAGTACAGTTATTATATATTTTCTGGCAATAAACTAATATTAAGTAAATAAATAATAATATTACTAATAATACTAATATTATTATTCTATAAATATTAAATATAATAATGAATAATCATATTAATAATAATAATATAATAATAATAATAGTAATAATAATATAATAATGATAATAATAAGTGGTAATAGTAATAATCTTAAAAATCATCAAATGTTATCCAAATTCTCTTATTCTCACTTTTATCATCATTACTGTCTGATTAATAGTAATTATATTAATTATTATCATTATTACCCTAATAATTGCCGAATCATATAATGCTGGAAAAAGGTCATTTTGGAGTCTACTCTCAAAGGCTATATTTCGCTAGATTTTGGCCGCTTTTTCGACTTCTGGGGTTTTTTTTTCTTTACCTTTTTTTTATTTATATAATACACACTTCATTTTATTATCGGTCAGTATTAGCGTGATTATCATCATTTATTATCGTTACATCATCATTATACATCATTATCAATTCATTATCATCATCATTATCATCATTATTGCTGGTATTATATCATTATTACAATTATTATCATTATTATTGTAATCATTGTAGTTATAATATGCTTATTTTTCACAACTATACTAATAACAACTACATTAATAATAGTAATTACACTATAATAACAATATACGTTTTTATAATCATTTTTAATCTTATTTTAATCAATATCGTTTATTACTGTAATTATTAACTGTTATCATAATTATTTTTACAATTATACTACCATTAAAAACTAATAATACATGATGATAATATAATAATAATTTAATAACAATATTATAACATTATTTTTATTCATTATTATACTTATTATTATTATTGTTATTATTACGTTATAATATATTTTTTGGCAATAATACTAATCATTAAAGTGATAATAATAATAATATTTAAAAAGAATAATGCTAATAATAATAATAATATAATAAATAATAGGAGAATAATGATAATAAGAATTGTTATAGTAATAATATTAATAATCGCCAATATATCCAAATGCTCTTTATTTCTCACTTTTATCATCATTATTGTCATGATGTAATAGAATTCTGGTAATCATTTTATCATTATTACACTATAATTGCCGAGAATCATCAAATGGAATGGAAAAAAGGTAATTTTTAGAGTCTACTTCAAAGGCTATATTTCGCTTGATTTTGCCGCTTTTTTCGACTTTTGGGATTTTTTTTCTTACCTTTTTTATTATTATATTAACACAATTCTGTTATTATCATCAATTAATTATCATGATTATCTCTTATTATTTTTATTACATCATCATTATCATCATTATCATCAATTATCATCATCATTATCATCATATTGCATTATTTATCATCATTATTGCAATTATTATCATCATTATTGCAATTATTATCATTATTAGTGATTATTATCTTAAAAGGTTTTTGCACCTACATTAAGCATAAGAATAATTTTGTATTCCTAATAACGGGTATTTGTTACCAGTTACCCTTGGCCAGAGGGTTTCCACTGTCAGGGGCTAAATTTATGCAACAATTGATATCACATACATTGCACACACTCACAAACACACACACACACACATATATATGTATGAGTATACATATATAAAGGTATATTCTGGCTATGTATATATGTATACATATGTATACATGTATATCTATCTAGCTGTCTGTCGTTATAGATATATATTTCTATCTATTTTTCTATCTATCTTTCATTTTTTTTTACCAACATATCTGTCCTATATATTCATGTATCTATCTATTTTATATAGTAACCAAATGTATATGTTCTGTGTGTTGTTTTTGTGTGTTTGCTTTGGTGTGTACTTCTCCTCATGTGTGTGTGTCCTAATACATTAATATACATACATACATAGATATAATATATATATATCTATATATATATCTATATATTATATATATATATTATTATTATATATATATATATATATATATATAATATATATAAATATACATATATGTATATACACACATATATATGGATACCAACATATATAATATTAGATATATATATATATATATATATTATTATATGTCACACATCCACATACACACACACACACACACACACACACACACACACACACACACACACACACAACACACAAACACATATATATATATATAATATCATAATCATATATATATATATTATATATATATATAAATGTAATATATATGCTTGTGGTGTGTGTGTGTGTGGTGTGTGTATGTGTGCGTGTGTGTGTGTGTGTGTGTGTGTGTGTGGGTGCGTGTGTTGGTGTTGTGTGGTGGTAATATATATATACATACATATACATATATAGTATACATATTAGCATATATATACATATATATACATATATATATACATATTTATATATACATATCTTTATACATATATACATATATAATAAAAAGAAACAGAAAAAAATACAAAAGTCGAAAATACCGGCAAAATCTAGGCG
>NW_023663992.1:106187-111187 GCF_015228065.2 Penaeus monodon | reverse complement strand
ATTAATTATATATATCTATATATGTATATGTATATAATGTATATGTATATATATATCTATAATATACATTGGTGTGTGTGTATGTATATAGTCTTATATATAATATCACCATTCACTTTATATATATATTATATAGATATATATATATTATATATATAATATAGTATATATATATATATACTGTATATTTGTGTGTGTGGGGGTGTGTGTGTGTGTGTGTGTGTGTGGGGGTCCTGTGTGTGTTGTGTCACTCATGTGTACATTAGAGATATATACACATATGTATATATATATATATATAACTCTATATATATATATATATACACCCATACATATATAATAATAGCTCTATATATATAATATATATATATATATATATATATATATATATATATAATATATGTACCACACACACATCACACACACACACACATACGCACACAAACACACACCACACACCCTATCAACACCACACACACACACACCGACACACACCATCCAACACACACATAATATATATATATATATATATATATATATATAAGATATATGGTATATATATCTATATTATCTTATACTCTATTATAATATAGCATCTATATATCGTATATAATGTATTATAATTATATATATCTAATATATATATATATAATATATATATATATATTATATTATATAGATATGTTGTGTGTCTGTGTGTGTGTGTCTCTGTGTGTGTGTGTGGTGTGTGTGCATGTGTGTGTGGGTGTGGTATTTGTGCTGCGTGTGTGTTCTGTGGCCTGTGTGTGTGCTGTGTGTGTGTGTCGTGTGTGTGTTTGGTGTATGTGGGTGTGTGTGTGTGTGGTGGTGTGGGGTCTGTGCTTGTGTATGTCTGTGTGTGTTTGTATGTGTTTGTGTGGTGTGTGTGTGTGTGTGTGTGTGTGTTTGTGTGTATAAAAATATACATATATATATTACTATAGTATACCTATTATAATACATATACATATTATTATTATACTCACAGCATATATTTAGTATATATGTTTATGTATATGTATATATTAATATACTACTCATTATATATATATCATATATATACATTATTATTATATATATATATATATTATCTAATATCCTATTATACATCATACTATAATATTGCTAATATATATATATATAGAGTATATTATATATACTTATTATAAATATATATATATATATATATTATAGTATATATTATTATTTATATATATATATATATAATATATATATTTATATACTCATATATAAAATAACTCATATAGATATACTTATATATACTATATATATATTACTATACTACTATATATATATAATTCTTTATAATGCTTATTTTTAAACTATTGTTATTAAATAATATAATAACAACATATAATAATATTTTTAATAATAATTCAATTATTTTTATTATTATTTGTGTATTATTAATATATCTGATTGGGTAGATAAGGGCAAATAAATTGGTGTGCTGTCTACTGTATATATGTATGTATAATACTTTTATAAAAGTTATACATGTACATATTTACATTACTACACTAAATATAACTCCCACATACTAATACCACACACACACACACACCTTACATCTATATTTCCTACCTATACAGCTATAAAACAATAATAATGTCAATAATAACCTTAATAATAATAATAATGAATAATAATAATAATCTAATAATAATAATAATAATAATGATAATATAATAATACATAATGAATAATAATAATAATAGATGATGATAATAATAAGATCAATATTAATAATAAACAATAGTAATAACTTTGTTTTTTACCTATTTATGCTACAAATATGAAATATATTATATATCTATTATATATATATATACATATCTTATATATATATAGATATAGATATAGATATATATATATTATATCTATATTATATACAACTGTATATACACTACACTACATACAATACTACTCTCTATATACTATATATATATATATATATATAGATATATTATATATTACTATATATATATATATATAATATATATTTCTATATATATATCTATATATGTAAATACGTATATATATATATATATATTATATATACTAATATCATATATATATATATATTATATATGTATCATATATATTAGTATATATATTATATATATATAGAATATATATATATAATATATAGATAATATATCTATTATATATTATCTATGTATAAATATATTATGTTTATAACTATAATAATACTATATAGTATATATATATATATAATTATACTATATATATATATATCATCTATATATATAGATATATATATATAATATATATATACTAGATACACATATAATATCTTCACTCACATATATATCTTCCTATGTATTTATGTATATTATTATACATATTTATATCTATATGTGCTAATCTCACTTATTATATCTCACCGTATCTATATTTATATATTATAAGCTTATATATATAATATAACCACTAGTATATATACTATATAACTCATATATATATATATATATGCTATATATCAAATGTCACTTATTTATACATATATATATGGCCTATGTCACTTATTATATATATATTATATAATATATACTAAAAAATATCTATATATCATATATATAATAACATATCTAGAATATATAATTAATATATATTATATGTGGTGTGTGTGTGTGTCTGTGTATATACATATATATCAGATATATAAACAATTTTTTAAAAAATATATATATATATATAGTATATTAACTATATTATATATCCTATATACATATATATATAATAATATATATACATATATATTATATCTATTATATTATTTATATACTCATACTAGATATATATATATATATATATACTACTATATATAATATATTATATATATTATATATATATAATATGTATATACTTATTATATATATGATTTTGACATAATTATTATACCACACACACACACACACACACACATATATATATATATATATATATATATATCTATATATATACTATATATATATCCTAATATATTTATATATATTGTATACCAATAAGTGACCATTTGATATATATACTACTATATATCTACTCACATAATATATATATATATGATAATATAATCTATTATAATATATTATTATTTTTATATATATAGTGTTACATAGTATAATATATACTAATCTATAATATTTATAACTCATAATACTCATTATACTCCAAATACTATTATAATACAGTGACATTTTAATATATATATATAATATATATACTATATATATATATAATATAGATTATACTATATATTATATATACCATATTAATATACATTGCTCCAGACTATATTCTAATTATGTATATGTGTAATTCTATTTAATTATATATATATAGATAGATATATTATTCCTAGGTACATACTTGATAAATATATTATTATGTACTATGTTATATATATATATATATATTTTAAATATAAAAATTAAAAAAAATTAATATATATATATATAATATATACTATTATATATATATACTTAGATATAACCTCATATATATATATACTACATATACAATACTATATACTACTATATATTTACCTACTCATACATACATTGATATATATATATATAATATCTATTATATCTATATATATATATTAATATAATATATATGTATATATATAATATAATAGTCTGTATATATATATATATAATATATATATAACTTATTATATTCCTCCTATATATATTATATATAATGTGACATTTTACATATAGATATATCTAATATACCCATATTATATATACTATATATACTATAATATATATTATGTACATAATTGGATAAGAATATATTATTTATATATATATATATATATATATAAGATTATTATTATAGTGTACTATCTCTTACATATATATATTTATATATTATATATAGATAGAATATAATATATTATAAATATATATATGTATATATATACCTATATAATCTATGATACATACATTGAAGAATATAAATATATATCATATAGTATATATATAATGCTCTCGCTCCCCTCCTCCGTCCTCCCTCCCGCCATCCCTCTATATTATACCTATAATATATATATTCTATATACTATATATATATATATATTTATACATATACCTGTGGTGTGTGAGCGAGAGAGAGGAGGTGATATTATCCATAATGATGAGTGTTTTGTCTTTTATGTGTTTCTCTGTATACTGAGAGTGTGCATTGTGTGGGGGAGTAGTTGTGGTTGTATATTATATAATATATATACTATATTACTCTACCTATATTATATCATCTATATATATCTATATATGTACTGTGTCTGTCTGTGTGTGTGTGTGGTGTGTGTGTGTGTTGTGTGTCGTGTGTGTGTGTTGTGTGTCTGTGTGTGTGTGTGTGTGTGTATAATACTATATATGTGTGTTTGTGTGCTGTGTTGTTTTTATTTGCTGTGTGTATAACAATATGTGTGTGTGTGTATAATATATAGTTGTGTGTGTGTGTGGTGTAACGATATGTGGTGTTGTGTTTGTGTATTCACACACACACGCACTACACATGATAACGACACACACAACACACACACACACACCACACACCCACACCACACAACACACTCGCATCACCCACAACCCACACACTCACAATCACACACAGCACATTATATATATCTATACTACGATATACTATAATATATATATATAATTATTATATATATGTGTACATACATTGATATGAATATATAGAATTATGTTAAACATTGTACTATATTTATATATATATATTATATATATTATTATATACTATATTATATATATATTATATATTACTCTCTATTCATATAATACTAATATGTACCTACATTGATATATATATATTAAATATATATATATATATGTATAATATATATATGTATACCTATATATATATAGAGATATATTATTATATACCTATAATAAGTGGTCTAC
>NW_023663992.1:95341-103587 GCF_015228065.2 Penaeus monodon | reverse complement strand
ATACATATATATATTACACTTTAAAATTATTATATATATATATATATATATATATATATATCCCATATTATATATAACTATACTTTATATATAAAAATATAATATTATATATGACTAAAATATATATATATACTATATACATATACATATATATATTATACATATACATATATATATATACATAGTATATATTATATACATAATATATACATATACATATATATATATACATATTATATATTTGTTTTTTGTTTTTTTAAAATTTTTTTGTTTGTGTGTGTGTGTTTTTTTATATTTTTTTATTTTTTTATATATTTATTATATATATATATATATATATATATATATTTTAAAATATATATTTTATATATATATAATAATATATATATATATAATATATATATTATATAAATATATATATATATAATAATTATATATATATAATAATATATATATATAATATATATATATATATAATATATATATATAATATATATTATATATATATATATATATATATATATATATATATATATATATATATATATATAAAATATATATACACACACACACACATACACACACTATATACACACACACACACACAAAACATATCATATATATATATATATATATATATGTATAATATATATATATATATATATTAATATATAAAATATATAAAATATAAAATATATTATATATATATGTCGAGGTTTTCCTTATTTTAAGCACTTCCTCTTTAGTTCAGTTTGATCCTGAGAGAATGAGTATTTATCCAGGAAAATTTATAATCAAGAAATATTTCACCAAGTTATTTACAATTTATCAGGGTAAAAAAACAAAAAGTATATGCATCCGTAAGGAAACGGGGGACTTGGGCGGGCACGGCGGTCTCTTCCGGGACAACTTGTTTGCTGCGAAATCTCTAGATTCACAGACCCTTTGCCAATTTGTCTTGTATAAGGAGTTTTCTGGTTAAATGAGTATCTCGTTCATAAGAAAAAGTGGAGACTGTAATGGTCAAAGACACAGTCATTAGCATTGTTATATTACAAAGAACTGTATAAACAGATTCTTCATGATGTTAAATTATACAAAGTTGTTTATATGCCAGTAATTGGCAATTTACTCACAAAAGGTGTGTATGGGCACGGCGTTGGAGCTAAGTGAAGCGTCGTGCTGAATGGGCCACCGACTGGCTCGGTGGCGGAAGCGGTTACCAAGGAACGCATTTTTACCGCACCAAAGTCCAAAGAAAATGGACCCATTGTAAGTAAGGAAAAACTTACATACCCTGGACAATATATATATAATATATATATATGATATATATATATATATATATATGTATGTTCTGTGTGTTGTGTTGTGTGTGTGTGTGTGTGTGGTGTGTGTGTGTGTGTGTGTTGTATTGTGTGCGGGTATGTGGTTTGTGTTGTGTGTGTGTGTGCGTGTGGTGTATGGATATAGTATATAATATATATCTTAATATATATATATATATATTATATATCTATTTATTTATCTATTAATATATATTAAAAATTTTATTCTTTTTTACATCAACATATTATTATTAAAATTTAAAAATTTATAATTTTATATTACATAAAATTAAAAAAATACACACCCCACCACCACAACACATATATATATATAAAATTATATACTATTTTTATATATATATTATATAATTTTATTAAAATTTATTTAAATTATATTTGTGTGTGTTGTTGTGTGTGTTGTATATTTATTTTAATAATTATATTTTATTTAATATTAATTTAATTATATTATTTTATATATAAAAATTTATATAATTATTTTTTATAATTTTTATATATTATTAAAAGGGTTGTGTGTGTGTTTTGGTGTGTGTTATGTATTATATATAATTCTAATTTATTATATTATATATTTATATTTTTATTATGAAAATATTATATTATTTTTAAATTAAAATATAATTATTAATTTTGGTATATATTTTATTTTGTTTTTGTTTTTAAAATGTATTAATCATTTAATTATTAATATATTTATAAAATTTAAATTTATATTTAATATTTATTTTTTTATTTTATATTTATATTTTATATCCCCTACCAACCCACCCCAAACCCCCAAACCCTCACGAAAACCCAATCCCCCTACACCCCCCCAACACCCCCAAAAAACACAACACACCCCACACACCCCCCAAAAACCCCACACCACACACACAACACACACACCCCTTAAAATATATATAATATATTTATATTATATATATATATATATATATTACAAAAATATATATTATCCAAAATTATTTTAATATAAAATTTAATAAACTATATATGTGTATATATATATTATAATATATAAAATTTTATATAATATATAATAATATATATTTGTGTTGGGTGTGTGTGTGTGTTGGTGTGTTGTGGGGGGGGTTTTTGGTGTGGTGTGTGAGTGTAACTCTTATTAAAAATACATATATTCTTAATATATTTTTTATATATATTTATAATATAATATATATATTATCATATAGTTGGATCCTTTATATGTAGTATATAATATTTTATATATTATATTTTTAATTATTATTATATATTTTATTTATATTATATTAATTATATAATGAAATTTCTGTATTGGGACCACCACATGAAGAAGACCAAGCTAACACCGCAAAAACAAACACAGGCCACATATACGTGTTTACTTTATATATATAGTAGATAGATACATGCATACATAGACAGATATATAGTAACTAGAAAGAGAGCCAGATAGAAAAATAGATTAGAACTATATTGTATAATATAAAGACAGATAGATAGATAGATAGATATAAATATACACATAAGTGTAAATAAATACATAGATAGAATATACTTTTTATATAGGTATATATATAATATATATATATGTGTGTGTGTGTGTTTTGTTGCGTGTGTGTGCATGTATATGTTGTATACTATTGTTGCATAATCTTTAGCCTGAACAATGAACCCGATTATTAGGACTACAAATTATTCTATATTAATGTAGGTGTCAAAACATTTTAGTTAAAATAATAAGCACGAGCTCAGTTCTTTTCTCATTTTCATTTGATGATTCATCAAAGTTCATTTATGGCACTCATAATTACATTTACGTATTTCTTTTGATCATGTTTATTATATAATTTATATTCGTATAGCCATAGGCTTGCTGGCCTAATTTCTTTACATATGGTATTATGATTAAATAATTACCAGAAAGTCTCTTAATCATGACAATAATGAGGATAAAATTGAGAATGACGAGAATTTGGAATGACATTTGATGATGATGAATTATTATTATTTCATTATTATTGGTCCTTATAATCAATATTATTATATTATTGTTATTATTTATTACTTTGATTAAAATTTTTTAGAATTATTGTCAAAAAATACATATAACTGTAATATAACAACAATAGTAATAATAATCACTAATCGTTATATATTGTTTGTATAAAATTATTATTGTTATTATTATATTATCATTATTTTTACTGGTATATAATTGTAAAATAATTATCATAACAGTAAATAATTAGAGTAATACGATATTAATATTAAATAATGAATATAATAATTATTATAAATACGTTATTATTGTTATTATTATTTGTTATTACTATTAGTATTGTAGTTGTTATTAAGTTAGTTGTAAATATATATTATAAATGCAATATTGCAATAATAATGATAATCATTCAAATAAGGATGATAATAATTGCAATAATGATGATAATGATGATATAATGAATGATATGATGATGATAACGATAATGATATTGTAATCATGATAATAATGATGATAATAACAGAATTGTGTCCATATATAATAAAAGGTAAAATAAAAAATCCCCAAAAGTCAAAAAAGCGCAAAATCTAGCGAAATATGGCCTTTGATGATTTGGCATATTTAGGGTAATAATGATAATAATTACCAGAATTCTATTAACCATGACAATAATGATGAATAAAGTGAGATAAAGAGAATTTGGATAACCATTTGATAATTATTGATATATTACTATTATCATTATTATTATCATTATATCATTATGATTATTATTAATCATTTATTATTATTATTACTATTATTATTATTATTAATATTATGATTATTATCATTCTTATTATTACTTTACCTATTATAATTATTGCCAAAAAATATATTATAACTGTAATAATAACAATAATAATAATAATACGTATAATAATAATAATAATAATTGTTATAATATTGTTATTATATTATATTGTTATTATTATCATTATTATCTTTTACTGGTAGTATAATTGTAACAATAATTATTATAACGTAATAATTACAGTAATAAACGATATTAATTAAAATATGATATAAATATTATTATAAAACGTTATTATTGTTATTATTTATTGTTATTACTATTATTATTGTAGTTGTTATTAGTATAGATGTAAAAATATATATTATAACTGCAGTAATTGCAAAAATAATGATAACAATTGCAATAATGATGATAATAATTGCAATAATGATGATAATGATGATAATGATGATGATATACCCTTATAATTACCAAAATCATCAAATGATTGTAAAAAAGGTCATTGTGGAGTCTACTCTCAAAAGGCTAGATTTCGCTAGATTTATCCGCTTTCTCGACTTTTGTGATTTTTTCCTTTTACCTTTTTATGACCAATTCCTGTTATCATCATCATATCATTATGCTTTATCTTAGTATTATCGTTATCATCATCATTATCATCATTATTGCAATTATTATCATCTTTTTTGCAATTATTATCATCATTATTGGAATTATTATCATCATTATTGCAATTATTATCATTATTATTACAATTATCTCAGTTATAATATATATTTTGTACATCTATACTAATAACAACTACAATAATAATAGTAATAACAATAATAATAACAATAATAACGTCTTTATAATAATTATTTATATCATTATTTTAATTAATATCGTTATTACTATAATTATTACTGTTATAATAATTATTTTTACAATTATACTACCAGTAAAAATAATAATAATGATAATAATAACAATAATAATATTAATAAAATATTATAACAATTAGTATTATTATGATTATACTTATTATTATTATTATTGTTATTATTATAGTTATGATATATATTTTTGGCAATAATACTAATGATTAAAGTAATAATAATAATAATAATAATAATAATAATAATAATAATAATAATAATAATGATAATAATAATGATAATTGTAATAATATTAATTATCATGAACTGTTATCCAAATTCTCTTTATTCTCTCTTTTATTATCATTATTGTCATGATTAATAGCATTCTGGTAATTATTATCATTATTACCCTAATAATTGCCATAATCATCAAAAGAATGGAAAAAAGGTCATTTTGGAGTTATATTTCGCTAGATTTTGCCGCTTTTTCGACTTTTTGGATTTTTTTTTCTTTTACATTTTTTTTAATTATATATGGACACAATTCCTATTATTATTATCATTATTATCGTGATTATCATCATTATTATCGTTATCATCATCATTATCATCATTATCATCATCATTATCATCATTATTGAAATTATTATCATCATTATTGCAATTATTATCATTATTATTGCAATTATTGCAGTTATAATATATATTTTTACATCTATACTAATAACAACTACAATAATAATAGTAATAACAATAATAACGTTTTTATAATAATTATTTATGTCATTCTTTTAATTAATTTCGTTATTACTGTAATTTTTAATGTTATAATAATTATTTTTACAATTATACTACCAGTAAAAATAATAATAATGATAATAATAACAATAATAATATTAATAACAATATTATAACAATTAGTATTATTATAATTATACTTAATATTATTACTACTACTACTATAATAATAATAATAATAATAATAATAATAATGATAATAATAATAGTAATGATAATAATAATAATAGTAATAATATTAATAATCATCAAATGTTATCCATATTCTCTTTATTCTCACTTTTATCATCATTATTGTCATGATTAATAGAATACTGGTAATTATTATCATTATTACCCTAATAATTGCAAGAATCATCAAATGAATGGAAAAAACGTCATTTTGGAGTCTACTCTCAAAAGCCTATATTTCGCTAGATTTTGCCGCTTTTTCGTCTTTTGGGATTTTTTTTCTTTTACCTTTTTTTTATTATATATGGAAACAATTCCTGTTATTATCATCATTATTATCATGATTATCATCATTACTATCATTATCATCATCATTATCATCATTGTTGGTATGATTATCATCATTATTGCAATTATTATCATTATGATTGCAATTATTGCAGTTATAATAAATATTTTTACATCTATACTAGTAACAACTACAATAATAATAGTAATAACAATAATAACAATAATAACGTTTTTATAATAATTATTTATATCATTATTTTAATTAATATCGTTATTACTGTAATTATTACTGTTATAATAATTATTTCTATAATTATACTACCAGTAAAAATAATAATAATGATAATAATAACAATAATAATATTAATAACAATATCATAACAATTAGTATTATTATAATTATACTTATTATTATTATTATTGTTATTATTACAGTTATAATATATTTTTTGGCAAAAATGCTAATAATTCAAGTAATAATAATAATAATAATAATAATAATAATAATAATATGATAACAATAATAATAATAATAATAATAATAATAATAATAATAATAAAATAATAATAATAATAATAATGATGATGATAATAATGATAATAATAAAGATAATAGTAATAATATTAATAATCATCAAATGTTATCCATATTCTCTTTATTCTCACTTTTATCATCATTATTGTCATGATTAATAGAATTCTGGTAATTATTATCATTATTACCCTAATAATTGCCAGAATCATCAAATGAATGGAAAAAACGTGATTTTGGAGTCTACTCTCAAAAGACTATATTTCGCTAGATTTTGCCGCTTTTTCGACTTTTGGGATTTTTTTTCTTTTACCTTTTTTTTATTATATATGGACACAATTCCTGTTATTATCATCATTATTATCATGATTATCATCATTATTATCGTTATCATGATTATCATCATTATCATCATTATAATCATCATTATCATCATTATTGCAGTTATTATCATTATTATTGCAATTATTATCATTATTATTGCAATTATTATCATTGTTATTTCAATTATTGCAGTTATAATATATATTTTTACATCTATACTAATAACAACTACAATAATAATAGTAATAACAATAATAATAACAATAATAACGTTTTTATAATAATTATTTATATCATTATTTTAAATGATATCGTTATTACTTAATTATTACTGTTAGAACAATTGTTTTTACAATTATACTACCAGTAAAAAAAATAATAATAATAATAATAATAATAATAATATTAATGTTAATAATAATAATAATAATAATAATAATAATAATAATAATAATAATAATAATAATAATAATAATAATAATAAATGATAGTAATGATAATAATAATGATAATAGTAATAATATTAATAATCATCAAATGTTATCCAAATTCTCTTTATTCTCACTTTTATCACCATTATTGTCATGATTAATAGAATTCTGGTAATTATTATCATTATTACCCTAGTAATTGCTAGAATCATCAAATGAATGGAGAAAACGTCATTTTGGCGTCTACTCTCAAAAGGCTATATTTCGCTAGATTTTGCCGCTTTTTCGACCTTTGGGATTTTTTTTCTTTTACTTTTTTTATTATATATGGACACAATTCCTGTTATTATCATCATTATTATCATGATTATCATCATTATTATCGTTATCATCATCATTATCATCATTATCATCATTATCATCATTATCATCATTATCATCATATTATCATTATTATTGCAATTATTATCATCATTATTACAATTGTTATCATTATTATTGCAATTATTGCAGTTATGATATATATTTTTACAGCTATACTAATAACAACTACAATAATAATAGTAATAACAATAATAATAACAATAATAACGTTTTTATAATAATTTTATATATATTATTTAATATATCGTTATTACTTAATTTTACTGTTAATAATTATTTTTTACAATTATACTACCAGTAAAAAATATATTATAATAAAACAATAA
>NW_023663992.1:83312-85812 GCF_015228065.2 Penaeus monodon | reverse complement strand
CTACCGCAAAAACAATTGATAATAATAACAATTAATTTAATAACAATATTAAAACAATTGGATTATTTTAATTTACTTTTTATTATTTTATTTTTATTATTACAGTTACTATATTTTTTTGCAATATACTAATAAATAAGTTAATAATAATATGTAACATATAATATAATAATTAATAATATAATATAAACATAATTATTATAATAATTAATAATATAATATAATATAATAGTAATGATATATGATATTATAATGATAAAGTAATATATTAATAATCTCAATGTTATCCAAATTTTCTTTATCTCACTTTATCATCATTATATTCATATTAATAATTCTGGTAATTATTATCTTATACCTTAATATTCCAGAATCATCAAATAATTGAAAAAGTCTTTTGGATTACTCTCAAAAGTTATATTTCGCAGGTTTGCGCTTTTTCGACTTTTTGGATTTTTTTCTTTTCCTTTTTATTTTATATGGCCAATTCCTGTTATCATCATCATTATTTTCATGATTATATCATTATTATCGTTATCTGATTATCATCATTATCATCATTATAATACTTCTCATTATTCATTATTTTCATCATTATTGCAATTATTATATTTTTATTGAATTTTTGCAGTTATAATTATTTTTTACATCTATACTATAACAACTACATATAATTTTTGTATACATAATATAACAAATAATTTTTTTATGATAATTATTTAATTATTATTTTTAATGTATCGTTATTACTGTATTATTACTGTTAAATTTGTTTTACAATTATACTACCATAAAAATAATATAATATATAATAAATATAATATTTAATATCAATTATAATAATTAGTATTTATATTATACTTTTATTATTATTATTGTTATTATTACAGTTATAATATATTTTTTTGGCAATAATATTAAGTAATAATAATAATATTTAAAAATAATAATAATAATAATAATAAATAATTAATATAATAATAATATAATAATAATAATGATAATAATGATAATGATATTGATTTTAGTAATAATTTTTTAATGATCAAAAATGTTTTTCCAAATTTCTTTATCTCACTTTTATCACCATATTGTCAGATTAATAGAATCTGGTAATCTTATCATTATTACCCTAATAATTGCCAGAAACATCAAAAGCATGGAAAAACTCATTTTGGAGTCACTCTCAAGACTATATTTCGTAATATGCCGCTTTTTTTTGACTTTTGGATTTTTTTTCTTTTACTTTTTTTTTTTAATATGGCACAATTCCTGTTTTATCATCATTATTACAGATTATCATCATTATTAAACGTTATCATCATCATTACATCATTATCAAATTTTCATCATATCATCATTACTCATTATCATCATTATTATCATTATTATTGCAATTATTATATCATTATCAATTGTAAACTTATTATTTCAATTACCAGTTATAATAAAATATTTTTACAGCTATACTAATAACAAATAATAGTAATAAGAATATAATAACAATAATAATTTTTTATAATATTTTTTTTTATTTTATTTTAATTAATATCGTATACTGTAATTGTTACTGTTATAATAATTATTTTTACATTATACTACCATAAAATAAAAATAATGTAATAATAACAATAAAGTATTATAACAATTTTTAACAATTATTTTTATTATTATTATACTATTATTATTATTATTTTTTATCAGTACTTATTATATATTTTTGGAAAATATAATAATTAAAGTAATAATAAAATATTTAAAAATAATATATATATCAAAAATAATAAAGATATAATAATAATAATAATTATAATAAAAATAATAATTTAATAATATGATAATGATAATAAATAATGTAATAGTAATAATATTAAAATATCAAATGTTATCCAAATTTCTTTATTCTCACTTTTATCATCATTACTGTCATGATTAATAGAATTCTATTTATTATCATTTTTACCCTAAATTGCAAATCATCAAAATGCATGAAAAAAGGTCATTTTGGAGTCTACTCTCAAAAGTTATATTCGCAGATTTGCCGCTTTTTCGACTTTGGGATTTTTTTTCTTTACTTTTTTATTATTTTAAAGGACACATTCATTTTATTATCGTCATTATTATCGTGATTATCATCATATTACGTTATCATCATCATTATTCATTATCATCATTTTTCATCATCATTATCATCATTATTGTGTTATTATCATCATTTTTACAAATTTTTACATTATTATTGCAATTTTTGTAGTTATAATTTTATTTTCACAACTATAATAATAACAACTACAAAAATAATAGTAATAAATAAAATAACAAAAAATAAGTTTTATAATAATATTATTCATTATTTTAATCAATCGTTATTACTGTAATTATTTCTGTTATAATAATTATTTTACAATTATACTCCAGTAAAATAATAATAATGATAATAATAATAATAATTTAAATAACAATATTATCCCAAATTTTTATTATTTTTATTATACTAATT
>NW_023663992.1:58769-75712 GCF_015228065.2 Penaeus monodon | reverse complement strand
ATAATAATAATATAATAATATAATATAATAATAATAATAATATAAATAATAATATAATAATAATGATAATAATAATAAAATTAATAGATAATAATATAATATAATATTATATAATCATCAAATATGTTTTTTTACCAATTCTCTTTATTCTTACTTTTATCATCATTATTGTCCATGATTAATAGAATTCTGGTAATTATTATCATTATTACCCTAATAATTGCCAGAATCATCAATGAACGGAAAAAACGTTATTTGGAGTCTACTCTCAAAAGGCTATATTTCGAAAGATTTTGCCGCTTTTTCGACTTTTGGGATTATTTTACTTTTACTATTTTTATATATATGAACAATTCCTGTTCTTATCGTCATTATTATCATGATTATCATCATATTATCTTTATATATCATTATCATCTTTAAATCATCACCCATTATCATCATTATTGCATTTTATCATCATTATTGCAATTATTATATTATTATTGCAATATTGCAGTTATAATTATAATTTTACATCTCTCTAAAAAACACTCAATAATGATATTAATAACAAAAAAACTAATTGAACGTTTCTAAATAATTATTTATATATTCTCAAATTAATATCGTTTTACTGTAATTATTACTGTTTATAATAATTATTTTTACAATTATACTACGTATTAAAATAATATATTAATTAACAATATATATTTATACAATATTAAAACAATTATATCATATATTATTATTAATTATTATATATTATTGATTATTACATTTATATATTTTTGGCATAATACTATATATTTAATTATAATAAAAATATAATATATAATAAAAATAATAACTAATAATAATATATAATAATATAATAATATAATGATATAATATGATAATATATATAATATTATAGTCATCAAATGTTATCCAATTCTCTTATTCTCATTTTAATCATCATATTGTTATATTAATAGAAATTCTGGTAATTATTATCATTATACACTAATAATTGCAGAATCATCAAATGAATGGAAAAATATTTTGAGTCTATCTCAAAAGGCTATATTTCGCTAGATTTTGCGCTTTTTGACTTGTGGGATTTTTTTTCTTTACCTTTTTTTATATTTTGGACACAATTCACTTAATTAATCATCATTATTATCATGATTATCAGTATATTTATAGTCATTCATCTTTTCATCATTATCATATCATTATATATCAATAATTCATTATTATGCATTATTACTGATCATTATTGCAGATTATTAATTATTATTGCAATTATTGTCAGTTATATATAAATTTTACATCTATACTAATACAACTACATAATTGATGTAATAACAATAATAATAACATAATATACGTTTCTATAAATCATTATTATATATCATTATTTCAATATAATATCGTTTTTACGTAATTATTACATGTATATAATTATTACAATTATAATACCATTAAAATTAATGAATAATGGTATATACAATAATAATATTTTATAGAAAAATAATCATATTATAACAATTAGTATTAATATAATTATACTTATTATTATTATATATGTTATTATTACAGTTATATATATATTTTTTAATAATACTTAATTAAAGTAATATAATATGATAATAATAATATTAATATAATAATAATAATAATAATAATAATGTAATAATATATAATAATAATAATATATAATAATATATATAATAATAAGATAATATGATATATAATGATAATAGTAATTAATATTATATCATCAAATGTTATAAATTTCTTTATTTAAACTTTTAATATTATTGTCAGATTAATAGAATTCAGATAATTAATATATATTATAAAATTACCAGAATCTCAAAATGAATGAAAAAAACGTCAATTTGAGTCTACTCTCAAAAGGCTATATTTTGCTAGATTTTGCCGTTTTTTTCGACTTTTGGGATTTTTTTTTCTTTTACCTTTTTTATTATATATGGACACAATTCCTGTTATTATCATCATTATTATCATGATTATCATAATTATTATCGTTATCATCATCATTATCATCATTATCATCATTATCATCATCATCATCATCATTTATTGCAATTATCATTATTATTATTGCAATTATTATCATTATTATTGCAATTATTGCAGTTATAATATATAATTTTACATCTATACTAATAACAACTACAATAATAATAGTAATAACATTCTATCATCATTATTTATATCATTATTTCAATTAATATCGTTATTACTGTAATTATTACTGTTATAATAATTATTTTTACAATTATACTACCAGTAAAAATAATAATAATGATAATAATAACAATAATAATATTAATAACAATATTATAACAATTGGTATTATTATAATTATACTTATTATTATTATTTTTGTTATTATTACAGTTATAATATATTTTTTGGCAATAATACTAATTATTAAAGTAATAATAATTATGATAATAATAATAATAATAATAATAATAATAATAATAATAATAATAATAATAATAATAATAATAATAATAATAATAATAATAATAATAATAATGATAATAATGATGATAATAATGATGATAGTAGTAATATTAATAATCATCAAATGTTATCCAAATTCTCTTTATTCTCACTTTTATCATCATTATTGTCATGATTAATAGGATTCTGGTAATTATTATCATTATTACCCTAATAATTGCCAGAATCATCAAATGAATGGAAAAAACGTCATTTTGGAGTCTACTCTCAAAAGGCTATATTTCGCTAGATTTTCCCGCTTTTTCGACTTTTGGGATTTTTTTTCTTTTACCTTTTTTGTTTATTATATATGGACACAATTCTTGTTATTATCATCATTATTATCATGATTATCATCATTATTATCGTTATCATCATCATTATCATCATTATCATCATTATCATCATCATTATCATCATTATTGCAATTATTATCATCATTATTCCAATTATTATCATCATTATTGCAATTATTATCATTATTATTATCATTATTAATATCGTTATTACTGTAATTATTACTGTTATAATAATTATTTTTACAATTATACTACCAGTAAAAATAATAATAATGATAATAATAACAATAATAATATTAATAACAATATTATAACAATTAGTATTATTATAATTATACTTATTATTATTATTGTTGTTATTATTACAGTTATAATATATTTTTTGGCAATAATACTAATAATTAAAGTAATAATAATAATGATATATAATAATAATAATAATAATAATAATAATAATAATAATAATAATAATAATAATAATAATAATAATAATAATAATAATAATAATAATAATAAAAATAATAATAATAATAATAATAATGATATTAATGATGATAATAATGATAATAGTAATAATATAAATAATCATTAAATGTTATCCAAATTCTCTTTATTCTCACTTTTATCATCATTATTGTCATGATTAATAGAATTCTGGTAATTATTATCATTATTACCCTAATAATTGCCAGAATCATCAAATGAATGGAAAAAAACGTCATTTTGGAGTCTACTCTCACAAGGCTATATTTCGCTTGATTTGGCCGCTTTTTCGACTTTTGGGATTTTTTTTCTTTTACCTTTTTTTTTATTATATATGGACACAATTCCTGTTATTATCAGCATTATCATCATGATTATCATCATTATTATCATTATCATCATCATTATCATCATTATCATCATTATCATCATCAGTATCATCATTATTGCAATTATTATCATCATCATTGCAATTATTATCATTATTATTGCAATTATTGCAGTTATAATATATAATTTTACATCTATACTAATAACAACTACAATAATAATAGTAATAACATTAATATTAATAATAATATTTTTAACATTAGTATTATTATAATTACTTATTATTATTATTATTAATTAAGTTATAAATATTTTTTGGCAATAATACTATAATTAAAGTAATAATAAATTTAATAATGATAATAATAATAATAATAATATAATAATAATAATAATAATAATAATAATACTAATAATAATAATATAATAATAATAATAATAATAATAATAATAATAATGAAATAATAATAATATAATAATATTTAATAATTATCAAATTTATCCAAATTCTCTTTTTTCTCACTTTTATCATCATTTTGTCATGATTAATAGAATTCATGTAATTATTATCATTATTACCTAAAAATTTGACAGATTCATCAAATGAATAAAAAAAACGTCATTTTGGAAGTCTACTCTCAATAGGCATATTTCGCTAGATTTGCCGTTTTTCGACTTTTGGGATTTTTATTTCTTTTACCTTTTTTATTAATATGGACACAATTCCTGTTTATCATCATTATTATCATGATTATCATCATTATTATCGTTATCATCATCATTATCATCATTATAAATTCATTATCATCATCATTATCATAAATTATTGCAAATATCATCAATTATTGCAATATTATCATTATTTTGCAATTATAGGTTATAATATATAATTTTACATCTATACTAATAAAAAACTACAATAATAATAGTAATAACAATAATAATAACAATAATAACGTTTCTATAATCATTATTTATATCATTATTTCAATTAATATCGTTATTACTGTAATTTTACTTTTTAAAATAATTATTTTTACAATATACTACCAGTAAAAAAAAATAATAATATAATAATAACAATAATATATTAATAACAATATTATAACAATTAGTATTATTTAATTATACTTATTATTATTATTATTGTTATTATTACAGTTATAATATATTTTTTTTGAAACAATACTAATAATTAAAGTAATAACAATAATAATAATAATAATAATAATAATAATAATAAATAAAAATAATAATAATAATAATATAAAAATAAATAATAATAATATAATAATAATAATAAAAATGAAAATAATGATAATAGTAATAATATTAATAATCATCAAATGTTATCCAAATTCTCTTTATTCTCACTTTTATCATCATTATTGTCATGATTAATAGAATTCTGGTAATTATTATCATTATTCCCCTAAATAATTGCCAGAATCATCAAATGAATAAAAAAAAACGTCATTTTGGAGTCTACTCTCAAAAGGCTATATTTCGCTAGATTTTGCCGCTTTTTTGACTTTTGGGATTTTTTTTCTTTTACCTTTTTTTATTATATATGAAGACAATTCCTGTTATTATCATCATTATTATCATGATTATCTTTCTTTATTATCATGATTATCATAAGTTTTTTCGTTATCACCCATCATTATCATCATTATCATCATCTTTATCACATTATTGCAATTATTATTATCAATTGCAATTATTATCTTTATTATTGCAATTATTGCAGTTATAATATATAATTTTTACATCATACTAATAACAACTACAATAATAATAGTAATAACAATAATTAATAACAATAATAACGTTTCTATAATCATTATTTATATCATTATTTCAATTAATATCGTTATTACTGTAATTATTACAGTTATAATAATTATTTTTACAATTATACTACCAGTAAAAATAATAGTAATGATAATAATAACAATAATAATAATAATAATAATAATAATAATAATAATAATAATAATAATAATAATAATAATGACAATAATAATAATAATAATGATAATAATGATGATAATAATGATAATAGTAATAATTTAATAATCATCAATGTTATCCAAATTCTCTTTATTCTCACTTTTATCATCATTATTGTCATGATTAATAGAATTCTGGTAATTATTATCATTATTACCCTAATAATTGCCAGAATCATCAAATGAGGGAAAAAAACGTCATTTGGAGTCTACTCTCAAAAGGCTATATTTCGCTAGATTTGCGTTTTTTTCGACTTTTGGGATTTTTTATCTTTACCTTTTTTTTTATTATATATGGACACAATTCCTGTTCTTATCATCATTTTTATCATGATTATCATCTTTATTATGGGTTATCGTCACCATTATCATCATTATCATCATCATTATCATCATTATTGCAATTATTACCCATCATTTTGCAATTATTATCATTATTATTGCAATTATTGCAGTTATAATATATAATTTTACATCTATACTAATAACAACTACAATAATAAGTAATAACAATAATAAACAATAATAACGTTTCTATAATCATTATTTAATCATTTTTTCAATTAATATCGTTATTACTGAATTATTACTGTTATAATAATTATTTTTACAATTATACTACCAGTAAATATATAATAATGATAATAATAACAATAATAATATTAATAACAATATTATAACAAATAGTATTATTAAATTATACTTATTATTATTATTTATTATATTATTACAGTTATAATATATTTTTTGGCAATAATATAATAATTAAAGTAATAATAATAATGATAATATCAATTAATAAAAATGATAATGATAATGATGATAATAAAAATAATAATAATTAATAATAATAATAATAATAATAATAATGATAATAATGATGATAATAATGATAATAGTAATAAATTAATAATCAAATGTTATCCAAAATTTCCCTCTTTATTCTCACTTTTATCATCATTATTGTCATGATTAATAGAATTCTGGTAATTACTATCATTATTACCCAAATAATTGCCAGAAGCATCAAATGAAGGGAAAAAAAACGTCATTTTGGAGCCCTGCTCTCAAAAGGCTATATTTCGCTAGATTTTGCCTGTTTGTCGATTTTTTGGGTTTTTTTTTTCTTTTACCTTTTTTTTATTTTTATATGGACACAATTCCTGTTATTATCATCATTATTATTAAGATTATCATCATAATTATCTTTATCATCATCTTATCATCATTATCATCATTATCATCATCATTGTCATCATATTGCAATTATTATCATCATTATTGCATTTTTATCATTATTATTGGCAATTATTGCAGTTATAATATATAATTTTACATCTATACTAATAACACTACAATAATAATAGTAATAACATAATAATAACAATAATAACGTTTCTATAAATCATTATTTATACACTTTTTTTAATTAATATCGTTATTACTGTAATTATTACTGTTATAATAATTATTTTTACAATTATACTCCCAGTAAAAATAATAATAATGATAATATTAACAATAAAAATATTAATAAACAATATTATAACAATTAGTATTATAATTATACTTATTATTATTATTATTGTTACTATTACAGTTAAAATATTATTTTTGGCAATAATACTAATAATTAAAGTAATAACAATAATAATATTAATATTAATAATAAATAATAAATAGTAAATAATAAAAAAATATAATAATAATAATATAATAAAAATAATAATAATAAAAATTATAATAAAAATGTTAATAATAATAATAAATTGATAATAGTAATAATATTAATAATCATCAAATGTTATCCAAATTCTCTTTATTCTCACTTTTATCATCATTATTGTTATGATTAATAGAATTCTGGTAATTATTATCATTATTACCCTAATAATTGCCAGAATCATCAAATGAATGGAAAAAAACGTCATTTTGGAGTCTACTCTCAAAAGGCTATATTTCTTTAGATTTTGCCGCTTTTTCGACATTTGGGATTTTTTTCTTTTACCTTTTTTATTATATATGGACACAATTCCTGTTATTATCATCATTATTATCGTGATTATCATCATTATTATCGTCATCATCATCATTATTATCATTATCATCATTATCATCATCATTATCACATTATTGCAATTATTTCATCATTATTGCAATTATTATAATTATTATTGCAATTATTCCCATTTATAAATATAATTTTTTACATCTATACTAATAACAACTACAATAATAATAGTAATAACAATAAAATAACAATATTAAACGTTTCTATAATCATTATTTATATCATTATTTCAATTAATATCGTTATTATTTGGAAATTTATTACTGTTATAATATTATTTTTTAAAATTATACTACCAGTAAAAATAATAATAATGATAATAATAACAATAAAATATTAATAACAATATTATAACAATTATATTATTATAATTATACTTATTTTTATTATTTTTGTTATTATTACAGTTAAAAATAATTTTTTGGCAATAAACTAATAATTAAAGTAATAATAATATGATAATAATAATAATAATAATATAATAATAATAATAATAATAAATAATAATAATAATAATAATAATAATAAATAATAATAATAATAATGATAATAAGGGATTATAATAATGATAATAGTATAATATTAATAATCATAAAAATGTTATCCAAATTCTCTTTATTCTCACTTTTATCATCATTATTGTCATGATTAATAGAATTCTGGTAATTATTATCATTATTACCCTAATAATTGCCAGAATCATCAAATGAATGGAAAAAACATCATTTTGGAGTCTACTCTCAAAAGGCTATATTTCGCTAGATTTTGCCGCTTTTTCGACTTTTGGGATTTTTTTTCTTTTACCTTTTTTATTAAATATGGACACAATTCCTGTTATTATCATCATTATTATCATGATTATCATCATTATTATCGTTATCATCATCATTATCATCATTATTATCATCATTATCATCATTATTGCAATTATTATCATCATTATTGAAATTATTATCATTATTATTGCAATTATTGCAGTTATAATATATAATTTTACATCTATACTAATAACAACTATAATAATAATAGTAATAACAATAATAATAACAATAATAACGTTTCTATAATCATTATTTATATCATTATTTCAATTAATATCGTTATTACTGTAATTATTACTGTTATAATAATTATTTTTACAATTATACTACCAGTAAAATAATAATAATGATAATAATGATAATAATAATAATAATAATAATAATAATAATAATAATAATAATAATAATAATAATAATGATAATAATAATAATAATAATAATAATAATAATAATAATAATAATAATAATAATAATAATAATAATAATAATAATGATAATAATGATGATAATCATGATAATAGTAATAATATTAATAATCATCAAATATTATCCAAATTCTCTTTATTCTCACTTTTATCATCATAATTGTCATGATTAATATAATTCTGGTAATTATTATCATTATTACCCTAATCATTGCCAGAATCATGAAATGAATGGAAAAAACGTCATTTTGGAGTCTACTCTCAAAAGGCTATATTTCGCTAGATTTTGCCGCTTTTTCAACTTTTGGGATTTTTTTTCTTTTACCTTTTTTTTTTATTATATATGGACACAATTCCTGTTATCATCATCATTATTATCATGATTATCATCATTATTATCGTTATCATCATCATTATCATCATTATCATCATTATCATCATCATTATCATCATTATTGCAATTATTATCATCATTATTGCCATTATTATCATTATTATTGCAATTATTGCAGTTATAATATATAATTTTATATCTATACTAATAACAACTACAATAATAATAGTAATAACAATAATAATAACAATAATAACGTTTCTATAATCATTATTTATATCATTATTTCAATTAATATCGTTATTACTGTAATTATTACTGTTATAATAATTATTTTTACAATTATACTACCAGTAAAAATAATAATAATGATAATAATAATAACAATAATAATATTAATAACAATATTATAACAATTAGTATTATTATAATTATACTTATTATTATTATTATTGTTATTATTACAGTTATAATATATTTTTGGCAATAATACTAATAATTAAAGTAATAATAATAATGATAATAATAATAATAATAATAATAATAATAATAATAATAATAATAATAATAATAATAATAATAATAATAATAATAATGATAATAATAATAATAATAATGATAATAATGATGATAATAATGATAATAGTAATAATATTAATAATCATCAAATGTTATCCAAATTCTCTTTATTCTCACTTTTATCATCATTATTGTCATGATTAATAGAATTCTGGTAATAATTACCAGGTAAAAGAAAAAAATCCCAAAAGTTGAAAAAGTGGCAAAATCTAGCGAAATATAGCCTTTTGAGAGTAGACTCGAAAATGACCTTTTTTCCATGCATTTGATGATTTTGCAATTATTAGGGTAATAATGATAATAATTACCAGAATTCTATTAATCATGACAGTAATGATGATAAAAGTGAGAATAAAGAGAATTGGATACATTTGATGATTATTAATATTATTACTATTACCATTATTATTATCATTATTATCATTATTATTATTTTTATTATTATTATTATTATTATTATTATTATTATTATTATTATTATTATTATTATTATTATTATTATTATTAATATTATTATTATTATTAATATTATTATTATTATTACTTTGATTATTAGTATTATTGCCAGAAAATATATTATAACTGTACTGATAACAATGATAATAATAATAAGTATAATAATAATAATAATAATTGTTATAATATTGTTATTAATATTATTATTATTATTATTATCATTATTATTATTTCTACTGGTAGTATAATTGTAAAAATAATTATTATAACAGTAACAATTACAGTAATAACGATATTAATTAAAATAATAATATAAAAAAGTATTATAAAAACGTTATTATTGTTATTATTATTGTTATTACTATTATTATTGTAGTTGTTATTAGTATAGCTGTAAAAATATATATTATAACTGCAATAATTGCAATAATAATGATAACAATTGCAATAATGATGATAATAATTGCAATAATAATGATAATGATGATGATAATGATGATAATGATGATAATGATGATGATAACGATAATAATGATGATAATCATGATAATAATGATGATAATAACAGGAATTGTGTCCATATATAATAAAAAAAGTAAAAGAAAAAGCGGCAAAATCTAGCGAAATATAGCCTTTTGAGAGTAGACGCCAAAATGACGTTTTTTCCATTCATTTGATGATTCTAGCAATTACTAGGGTAATAATGATAATAATTACCAGAATTCTATTAATCATGACAATAATGGTGATAAAAGTGAGAATAAAGAGAATTTGGATAACATTTGATGATTATTAATATTATTACTATTATCATTATTATTATCATTATTATCATTATATTATTATTATTATTATTATTATTATTATTATTATTATTATTATTATTACTTTAATTATTAGTATTATTGCCAAAAAATATATTATAACTGTAATAATAACAATAATAATAATAATAAGTATAATTATGATAATACTAATTATTATAATATTGATATTAATATTAGTATTCTTATTATTATCATTATTATTATTTTTACTGGTAGTATAATTGTAAAAGCAATTATTCTAACAGTAATAATTACAGTAATAACGATATCATTTAAAATAATGATATAAATAATTATTATAAAAACGTTATTATTGTTATTATTATTGTTATTACTATTATTATTGTAGTTGTTATTAGTATAGATGTAAAATTATATATTATAACTGCAATAATTGCAAAATAATGATAATAATTGCAATAAAAATGATAATAACTGCAATAATGATGATAATGATGATTATAATGATGATAATCATGATAACGATAATAATGATGATAATCATGATAATAATGATGATAATAACAGGAATTGTGTCCATATATAATAAAAAAGGCAAAAGAAAAAAAATCCAAAAAGTCGAAAAAGCGGCAAAACCTAGCGAAATATAGCCTTTTGAGAGTAGACTCCAAAATGACGTTTTTTTCCATTCATTTGATGATTCTGGCAATTATTAAGGTAATAATGATAATAATTACCAGAATTCTATTAATCATGACAATAATGATGATAAAAGTGAGAATAAAGAGAATTTGGATAACATTTGATGATTATTAATATTATTACTATTATCATTATTATTATCATTATTATCATTACTATTATTATTATTGTTATTATTATTATTATTATTATTATTATTGTTATTATTATTATTATTATTACTTTATTTATTAGTATTATTGCAAAAAAATATATTGTAACTGTAATAATAAAAATAATAATAATAATAAGTATAATTATAATAATACCAATTGTTTTAATATTGTTATTAATATTATAATTATTATTGTTATTATTATTGTTATTACTATTATTATTGTAGTTGTTATTAGTATAGATGTAAAAATATATATTATAACTGCAATAATTGCAATAATAATGATAATAATTGCAATAATGATGATAATAATTGTAATAATTGCAATAATGATGATGATAATGATGATAATGATGATGATAGCGATAATAATGATGATAATCATTATAATAATGACGATAATAACAGGAATTGTGTCCATATATAATAAAAAAGTAAAAGAAAAAAAATCCCAAAAGTCGAAAAAGCGGCAAAATCTAGCGAAATATAGTCTTTTGAGAGTAGACTCCAAAATGACGTTTTTTCCATTCATTTGATGATTCTGGCAATTATTAGGGTAATAATGATAATAATTACCAGAATTCTATTAATTATGACAATAATGATGATAAAAGTGAGAATAAAGAGAATATGGATAACATTTGATGATTATTAATATTATTACTATTATCTTTATCATTATCATTATTATCATTATTATTATTATTATTATATTATTATTATTATTATTATTATTATCATTATTATTATTATTATTATTATTATTTTTATTATTATTATTTTTATTATTATTATTATTACTTGAATTATTAGTATTTTTGCCAAAAAATATATTATAACTGTAATAATAGCAATAATAATAATAATAAGTATAATTATAATAATACTAATTGTTATGATATTGTTATTAATATTATTATTGTTATTATTATCATTATTATTATTTTTACTGGTAGTATAATTATAGAAATAATTATTATAAAGTAATAATTACAGTAATAACGATATTAATTAAAATAATGATATAAATAATTATTATAAAAACGTTATTATTGTTATTATTGTTATTACTATTATTATTATAGTTGTTACTAGTATAGATGTAAAAATATTGATTATAACTGCAATAATTGCAATAACAATGATAATAATTGCAATAATGATGATAATAATATCAACAATGATGATAATGATGATGATAATGATAGTAATGATGATAATCATGATAATAATGCTGACAATAACAGGAATTGTTTCCATATATAATAAAAAAATGTAAAAGAAAAAAATCCCAAAAGACGAAAAAGCGGCAAAATCTAGCGAAATATAGGCTTTTGAGAGTAGACTCCAAAATGACGTTTTTTTCCATTCATTTGATGATTCTTGCAATTATTAGGGTAATAATGATAATAATTACCAGAATTCTATTAATCATGACAATAATGATGATAAAAGTGAGAATAAAGAGAATTTGGATAACATTTGATGATTATTAATATTATTACTATTATTATTATCATTATTATTATTAGTAGTAGTAGTAGTAGTAGTAATAGTAATAATATTATTACTATAATTATTATCATTATTATTATTACTTTAATAATTAGTATTATTGTCATAAAATATATTATAACTCTAATAATAACAATAATAATAATATTAAGTATAATTATAATAATACTAATTGTTATAATATTGTTATTAATTATTATTGTTATTATTATCATTATTATATTTTACTGGTAGTATAATTGTAAATATAATTATTATAACAGTAAAAATATACAGTAATAATGATATTAATTAAAATAATGATATAAATAATTATTATAAAAACGTTATTATTGTTATTATTATTGTTATTACTATTATTATTGTAGTTGTTATTAGTATAGATGTAAAAATATATATTATAACTGCAATAATTGCAATAATAATGATAATAATTGCAATAATGATGATAATAATTGCAATAATGATGATAATGATGATGATAATGATGATAATGATGATAATGATAACGATAATAATGATGATAATCACGATAATAATGATGATAATAAACAGGAATTGTGTCCATTATATGATAAAAAAAAATGTAAAAGAAAAAAAATCCAAAAAGTCGAAAAAGCCGGAAAATCTAGCGAAATCTACCCTTTTGAGAGTAAACTCCAAAATGACCTTTTTTCCATTCATTTGATGATTCTGGCAATTATTAGGGTAATAATGATAATAATTACCAGAATTCTATTAATCATGACAATAATGATGATAAAAGAGAGAATAAAGAGAATTTGGATAACATTTCATGATTATTAATATTATTATTATTATTATTATTATTATTATTATTATTATTATTATTATTATTATTATTATTATTATTATTATTATTATTATTATTATTACTTTAATTATTAGTATTATTGCCAAAAAATAAATTATAACTATAATAATAATAATAATAATAATAATAAGTATAATCATAATAATACTAATTGTTATAAGATTGTTATTAATGTCATTATTGTTATTATTATCATTATTATTATTTTTACTGGTAGTATAATTGTAAAAATAATTATTATAACAGTAATAATTATAGTAATAACGATATTAATTAAAATAATGATATAATAATTATTATAAGGACGTTATTATTGTTATTATTATTGTTATTACTATTATTATTGTAGTTGTTATTAGTATAGATGTACAAAATATATATTATAACTGAAATAATTCCAATAATGATGATAATAATTGCAATAATGATGATAATAATTGCAAAAAATTGATAATAATTGCAATAATGATGATAATGATGATGATAACGATAATACTTATGATAATCATGATAATAATGATGATGATAACAGGAATTGTGTCCATAAAAAGGTAAAAGGAAAAAATCACAAAAGTCGAAAAAGCGGATAAATCTAGCGAAATCTAGCCTTTTGAGAGTAGACTCCAAAATGACGTTTTTTACAATCATTTGATGATTCTGGCAATTATTAGGGTATATCATCATCATTATCATCATTATTGCAATTATTATCATCATTATTGCAATTGTTATCATTATTTTTGCAATTATTGCAGTTATAATATATATTTTTACAACTATACTAATAACAAATATAATAATAATAGTAATAACAATAATAATAACAATAATGACGTTTGTATAATAATTATTTATACCATTATTTTAATTAATATCGTTATTACTCTAATTATTACTGTTATAATAATTATTTTTACAATTATACTACCAGTAAAAATAATAATAATGATAATAATAACAATAATAATATTAATAACAATAGTATAACGATTATTATTATTATTATACTTATTATTATTATTGTTGTTATTATTACAGTTATGATATATTTTTTGGCAATACTACTACTACTACTACTAATAATAATAATAATATAATAATGATAATAATAATGATAATAGTAATAATATTAATAATCATCAAATGTTATCCAAATTCTCTTTATTCTCACTTTTATCATCATTATTGTCATGATTGATAGAATTCTGGTAATTATTATCATTATTACCCTAATAATTGCCTGAATCATCAAATGAATGGAAAAAACGTCATTTTGGAGTCTGCTCTCAAAAGGCTATATTTCGCTAGATTTTGCCGCTTTTTCGACTTTTGGGATTTTTTTCTTTTACCTTTTTTATTATATATGGACAAAATTCCTGTTATTATCATTATTATCATGATTATCATCATTATTATCGTCATCATCATCATTATCATCATTATCATCAACATTATCATCATTATTGCAATTATTATCATCATTATTAGAATTATTATCATTATTATTGCAATTTTTGCTGTTATAATATATATATAATTAATTGCAAACTATACTAATAGCAACTACAATAATAATAGTAATAACAATAATAATAACAATAATAACTCTTTTATAATAATTATTATAATTATACAGTAATTATTACTGTTATAATAATTATTTTTAAAATTATACTACCAGTAAAAAAAATAATAATGATAATAATAACAATAATAATATAATAATAATATTATAACGATTATTATTATTATTATTATTATTATACTCATTATTATTATTATTGTTATTATTACAGTTATAATATATTTTTTGGCAATAATACTAATGATAAAAGTAATAATAATAATAATAATAATAATAATAATAATAATAATAATGATTATAATGATAATGATAATGATAATAGTAATAATATCAATAATTATCAAATGTTATCCAAATTCTCTTTATTCTCACTTTTATCATCATTATTGTCATGATTAATAGAATTCTGGTAATTATTATCATTATTACCCTAATAATTGCCAGAATCATCAAAAGGCTATATTTCGCTAGATTTTGCCGCTTTTTCGACTTTTGGGATTTTTTTATTTTACCTTTTTTATTATATATGGACACAATTCCTGTTATTATCATCATTATTATCATGATTATCAATATCATTATCGTTATCATCATCATTATCATTATTATCATCATCATTATCATCATTATTGCAATTATTATCATCCTTATTGCAATTATTATCATTATTATTGCAATTATTGCATTTATAATATATATTTTTACAACTATACTAATAACAACTACAATAATAATAGTAATAACAATAATAACGTATTTATAATAATTATTTATATCATTATTTTAATTAATATCGTTATTACTCTAATTATTACTGTTATGATAATTATTTTTACAATTATACTACCAGTAAAAATAATGATAATGATAATAATAACTATAATAATTTTAATAACAATATTATAACGATTAGATTATTATTATTATACTTATTATTATTATTGTTGTTATTATTACAGTTATAATATATTTTTTGGCAATAATACTAATAATTAAAGTAATACTACTACTACTACTACTATAATAATAATATTGATAATAAGGAC
>NW_023663992.1:51257-58669 GCF_015228065.2 Penaeus monodon | reverse complement strand
TGTTATTAGATAGATGAAAAATAATATTATAACTGCAAAATGCATAATAATGATAATAATGCAATAAAAATGATAATAATGCAATAATGTGTAATGATGATTATAATGATGAATGATAAAATAGATCGATAATATGATGTTAATATGATAAAAATGTGATAATAAAGGAATTGTCATATTAATAAAAAGGCAAAGAAAAAAAATCCCAAAAGTCGAAAAAGAGGGCAAAACCTAGCGAAATATAGCCTTTTTGAGAGTAGACTCCAAAATGACGTTTTTTCCATTCATTTGATGATTCTGGCAATTATTAGGGTAATAATGATAATAATTACCAGAATTCTATTAATCATGGCAATAATGATGATAAAAGTGAGAATAAAGAGAATTTGGATAACATTTGATGATTATTAATATTATTACTATTATCATTATTATTATCATTATTATCATTTCTATTATTATAATTATTATTATTATTATTATTATTATTATTATTATTATATTTATCATTATTATTATTATTATTATTGCTATTATTATTATTATTATTACTTTATTTATTAATATTATTGCCAAAAAATATGTTGTAACTGTAATAATAACAATAATAATAATAATAATAAGTATAATTATAATAATGCCAATTGTTTTAATATTGTTATTAATATTATAATTGTTATTATTATCATTATTGTTATTTTTACTGGTAGTATAATTGTAAAAATAATTATCATAACAATAATAATTACAGTAATAATGAAAATAATGATATAAATAATTATTATAAAAACGTTATTATTGTTTTTATTATTGTTTTTACTATTATTATTGTAGTTGTTATTAGTATAGATGTAAAAATATATATTATAACTGCAATAATTGCAATAATAATGATAATAATTGCAATAATGATGATAATAATTGCAATAATGATGATGATAATGATGATAATGATGATGATAACGATAATAATGATGATAATCATTATAATAATGACGATAATAACAGGAATTGTGTCCATATATAATAAAAAAAAGATAAAAGAAAAAAAAATCCCAAAAGTCGAAAAAGCGCCAAAATCTAGCGAAATATAGTCTTTTGAGAGTAGACTCCAAAATCACGTTTTTTTCCATTCATTTGATGATTCTGGCAATTATTAGGGTAATAATGATAATAATTACCAGAATTCTATTAATCATGACAATAATGATGATAAAAGTGAGAATAAAGAGAATATGGATAACATTTGATGATTATTAATATCATTACTATTATCTTTATCATTATCCTTATTATCATTATTATTATTATTATTATTATTATTATTTTATTATTATTATTATTATTATTATTATTATTATTATTATTATCATTATTATTATTATTATTATTATTATTATTATTATTATTAATTATTATTATTACTTGAATTATTAGCATTTTTGCCAAAATATATTAAAAACTGTAATAATACATAATAATTAATAATAAGTATATTAATAATAATAATGTTATGATATTGTTATTAAATATTATTGTTATTATTATCATTATTATTATTTTTACTGGTAGTATAATTAAGAAATAATTATTATAACATAATATACAAGTAATAAGATATTAATTAAAATAATGATAAAATAATTATTATAAAACGTATTATTGTATTATTGTATTACTATTTTATATAGTTGTACTAGTATAGATAGAAAATATTTCATTATAACTGCAATAATTGCAATAAAATGATAATAATTGCAATAATGATGAAATAATATCAACAATGATGATATATGATGATGATAATGAGTAAATGATGATAATCATATATAATGTGACAATAACAGGAATTGTTTCAATATAATAAAAAAATTTTAAAAGAAAAAAATCCAAAAGACGAAAAAGCGGCAAAATCTAGCGAAATATAGCTTTGAGAGTAGACTCCAAATGCGTTTTTTCCATTCATTTGATGATTCTTGCAATTATTAGGGTAATAATGATATAATTACCAGAATTCTATTATCATGACAATAATGATGATAAAGTGAGATAAAGAGAATTGGATAATTTGATGATTATTAAATATATATATTATAATTATTAATTAATATTATATATTATTATTATAGTAGTAGATAGTAGTAGTAGTATAATAATTTTTATAATATTATTATTATATATTTTATTATTCTTTAATTATTAGTATTATTGCATAAAATATATTAAACTCTAATAATAACAATAATAATAATATTAAGTATAATATAATAATACTAAATTGTTATAAATAGTTATTAATATTATTATTGTTATTATTATCATTATTATTATTTTTTACGGTAGTATAATTGTAAAAATAATTATTATAACAGTAAAAATTACAGAATAACGATATTAATAAATAATGATATAAATAATTATTATAAAAACGTATTATGTTATATGTTATTACTATTATTATTGTATTGTTATTAGTATAGATGTAAAAAAATTTATATATAACTGCAATAATTGCAAAATAATGATAATAATTGCAATAATGAGGTAATAATTGCAATAATGATGATAATGATGATGTAATGATGATAATGATGATGATAACGATATAATGATGATAATCACGATAATAATGATGATAATAACGGGAATTTGTCCATATATAATAAAAAAAATGTAAAAGAAAAAAAATCAAAAAGAAAAAGCGGCAAAATCTTAGCGAATATACTTTTAGATACTCCAAATGATTTTTCCATTCATTTGATGATTACTGCAATTTTTAGGGTAATAATGATAATATTATCAGAATTCTATTAATCATGACAATAATGATGATAAAAGAGAGAATAAAGAGAATTTGGATAACATTTCATGATTATTAATATTATTACTATTATCATTATTATTATCATTATTATTATCATTATTATTATTATTATTATTATTATACTTTAATTATTAGTATTATTGCCAAAAAATATATTATAACTATAATAATAACAATAATAATAATAATAAGTATAATCATAATAATACTAATTGTTATAAGATTGTTATTAATATTATTATTGTTATTATTATCATTATTATTATTTTTACTGGTAGTATAATTGTAAAAATAATTATTATAACAGTAATAATTATAGTAATAACGATATTAATTAAAATAATGATATAAATAATTATTATAAGGACGTTATTATTGTTATTATTATTGTTATTACTATTATTATTGTAGTTGTTATTAGTATAGATGTACAAAATATATATTATAACTGAAATAATTGTAATAATAATTATAATAATTACAATAATGATGATAATAATTGCAATAATGATGATAATAATTGCAATAATGATGATAATGATGATGATAACGATAATACTGATGATAATCATGATAATAATGATGATGATAACAGGAATTGTGTCCATAAAAAGGTAAAAGGAAAAAATCACAAAAGTCGAAAAAGCGGATAAATCTAGCGAAATCTAGCCTTTTGAGAGTAGACTCCAAAATGACGTTTTTTACAATCATTTGATGATTCTGGCAATTATTAGGGTATATCATCATCATTATCATCATTATTATCATCATTATTGCAATTATTATCATCATTATTGCAATTGTTATCATTATTTTTGCAATTATTGCAGTTATAATATATATTTTTACAACTATACTAATAACAAATACAATAATAATAGTAATAACAATAATAATAACAATAATAACGTTTTTATAATAATTATTTATACCATTATTTTAATTATATCGTTATTACTCTAATTATTACTGTTATAATAATTATTTTTACAATTATACTACCAGTAAAACTAATAATAATGATAATAATAATGATAATAGTAATAATATTAATAATCATCAAATGTTATCCAAATTCTCTTTATTCTCACTTTTATCATCATTATTGTCATGATTGATAGAATTCTGGTAATTATTATCATTATTACCCTAATAATTGCCTGAATCATCAAATGAATGGAAAAAACGTCATTTTGGAGTCTGCTGTCAAAAGGCTATATTTCGCTAGATTTTGCCGCTTTTTCGACTTTGGATTTTTTTTTTTACTTTTATATTAGGAAAATCCCGTTATTCATGATTATCATCATTATTATCGTCACATCATAATCACTTATCATACATTATCATCATTATTGCAATATATCATCATTATTAGAATTATTATCTTATATTGCAATTTTTGCTGTTTTATAATATATATTTTTAACTATACTAATAGCACTACAATATAATAGTAATAACAATAATAATAACAATAATAACTCTTTTATAATAATTATTATAATTATACAGTAATTATTACTGTTATAATAATTATTTTTAAAATTATACTACCAGTAAAAAAAATAATAATGATAATAATAACAATAATAATATCAATAATGATATTATAACGATTATTATTATTATTATTATTATACTCATTATTATTATTATTGTTATTTTACAGAATATATTTTTTGGAATAATACTAATGATAAAAGTAATAATAATAATAATATAATAATAATAATAATAATAATAATAATAATAATAAAAAATATAATAATAATAATAATGATTATAATGATAATGATAATGATGATAGTAATAATATCAATAATTATCAAATGTTATCCAAATTCTCTTTATTCTCACTTTTATCATCATTATTGTCATGATTAATAGAATTCTGGTATTATTATCATATTACCCTAATAATTGCCAGAATCATCAAAAGGCTATATTTCGCTAGATTTTGCCGCTTTTTCGACTTTGGGATTTTTTTATTTACCTTTTTATTATATATGACACCATTCCTGTTATTATCATCATTATTATCATGATTATCAATATCATTATCGTTATCATCATCATTATCATTATTATCATCATCATTATCATCATTATTGCAATTATTATCATCCTTATTGCAATTATTATCATTATTATTGCAATTATTGCATTTATAATATATATTTTTACAACTCTAATAATAACAATTATAATAATATTAAGTATAATTATAATAATACTAATTGTTATAAGATTGTTATTAATATTATTATTGTTATTATTATCATTATTATTATTTTTTACGTGGTATAATAATTGTAATAAATTATTATAACAGTAAAATTACAGCATAACGATATTAATTAAATAATGAATTTGAATCATTATTATAAAACGTTATTATTGTGTAATATTCGTGTTATTACTATTATTATTGTAGTTTGTTATTAGTAATAGATGTAAAATATTAATATTAACTGCAATAATTGCAATATAATGATAATAATTGCAATAATGAGGATGTGAAGAATTGCCATAATATGATAATGGATGATGATATGATGATAATGATGATGATAACGATAATAATGATGAAATCACGATAAATGATGATAATAACGGAATTGTGTCCATAGATGAATTAAAAAAAATGTAAAGAAAAAAAAATTCGAAAAAGAGCGGCAAAATCTAGCGAAATTCCTAGCCTTTTGAGAGGTAAACTCCAAATTGACCTTTTTTCCATTCATTTGTATGATTCTGGCAATTATATGGTAGATAATGATAATATTACCAGAATTCTATATTAATATGACATAATGATGATAAAAGAGAGATACCGAAGAATTTGGGTAACATTTCATGATTATTAAATATATTAGCTATTATCAATTACTATTTATCATTATTATTATCATTATTATTATATTATATTATTATTATTTGATTATATTACTTTTATTATTATTATTATTACTTAATTAATTTAGTATTGATTGCCAAAAAATATATTAGCAACTATATAATCCATAATAATATAATAAGTATATCATAAATAATACTAATTGTGTTAAGATTGTTATTATAGTATATTGTTATTATTATCATTATTATTAATTTTACTGGTAGTTATAATTGTAAAATAATTACTTATAAAACAGTAATAATTTTAGTAATAACGATTATTAATTAAAAATATGATATAATAATTATTATAAGGACGGTTATTATTGTTTTTATTATTGTTTATTACTATTCGTATTGTAGTTGTTATAGTATGGATGGCAAAATATCTAATTTAAGACTGAAATAATTGTAATTAATAATTATACTAATTACATAAATGATGATACATAATTGCAAATATTGATGATATAATTGCAATAATGATGATAATATTGCAAAAAAAAGGATGATAATAATTGCAAATAATGATGATAATGATGATGATAACCTATAAATGATGATAATCATCCAAATAATTATGAGATACAGGAATTGTGGTCATAAAAAGGTCTAAAGGAAAAAATCACAAGTCGAAAAGCGATAAATCTAGCGAATCTAGCCTTTTGAGAGTAGACTCCAAAATGACGTTTTTTTACAATCATTGCTGATTCTGGCAATTATAGGGTATAATCATCATCATTATCATCATTAATTATCATCAGGTATTGCAATTTTATCATCATTATTGCAATGTTGATCATTATTTTTGCAATTATTGCAGTTATAATATATATTTTTTACAACTATACTAATACAAATACAAATAATAATAGTAATACAATAATAATAACAATAATATCGTTTTTATAATAATTATTTATACCATTATTTTTAATTGGATATCGTTAATTACATCTAATTATTACTGTTATACTAAATATTTTTACAATTATACTACCAGTAAAAATAATAATAATGATAATAATAACAAACAATAATATTAATAACAATAGTTAACGATTAGTATTATTATTATACTATATTATTATATGTTGTTAATTATTACATGTTTGATATATTTTTTGGCATACTACTCTGACTACTACTAACTACTCTACTAATATAATAATGATAATATATGATAATAGTAATAATATTATAATCCTCAAATGTTTCCAAAGTCTCTTATTCTCACTTTTATCATCATTATTGTCCATGATGATAGAATTCTGGTAATTATTTATCATTATTAACTCCTAATAATGTGCCTGAATCATCAAATGAATGGAAAAAACGTCTTTTTTTTTTTTTCGGGGAAAAATTTCCCTCCCCTGCTGTCAAAAGCTCTATTTTCGCTAGATTTTTCCGCTTTTTCGACTTTTTGGGATTTTTTTTTTTTACCTTTTTTATTATATATGGACAAAATTCCTGTTATTATCAGATTATCATCATTTTATCTCATCATCAGTCATAGCAATCATTATCATCAACATTATCATCATTATTGCATTATATCTCATTATTAGAATTATTATCATTAGTTATTGCATTTTTGCTGTTATATATATAATAATATAATATATATAACTTACTACTCGCAACTGACAGATAATCATAGTACTAACAATATAATAACAAAATAACTCTTTTA
>NW_023663992.1:35346-46157 GCF_015228065.2 Penaeus monodon | reverse complement strand
TAGTTTTATTGCCAAAAATATATACTATAAAATAAAATAATAAATAAAAGTAAATCTAATAATACTAATTTATAAGATTGTTATTAATATTTATTGTTATTATATCATTTATTTTTAAACTGTAGTATATTGAAAAATTTTTAACTAATAATTATAGTAAAACGATATTAATAAAATAGATATAAAAATATCTAAAGACGTTATTTTTTTATTTTTTATTCTATTTATTGTAGTTGTTATTAGTAAGTTAAAAATATTTTAAACGAATAATTTAATATAATAATATTCATAATGATGTAATATTGCAAATGAAGTATAATTGCAATAATGATGAAAATAATTGCAAAAAGAGAATATTGCAAAAATGATGATAATGATGATGATAACATAATACTGATGAAAATCATGAAATACCTGATGATTAACAGGAATTGGGCCCATAAAAAGGTTTAAAAGGGAAAAAATCAAAAAGCCCGAAAAGCGGATTAATTCTATCAAATCTAGCCTTTTGAGAGTAACTCAAATGACGTTTTTTCAATATTTGATGATTCTGGAAAATTAAATTAGGTATACATCTATTATCATCTTTATTATAATATTATTGCAATTATTATATCATTATTGCAATTGTTTATAAATTATTTTTGCAATTATTCAGTTATAATATATATTTTTACACTATACTAAAAACAATAAAATAATAAAGTAATAAACAATATAATAACAATAATCGTTTTTATAATAATTATTTATCCCATTATTTTAATTAATATCGTTATATTACTTAATATTTACTGTTTAAATAAAATAATTATTTTAACAATTATACTACAGTAAAAATAATAATAATGATAATAATAACAAAATAATTTTTTAATAAAAATATTAAAAACGATTATTATTATTATTTTTACTTATTATTATTATTGTTGTTATTATTACAGTTATGATATATTTTTTGGCAATACTAAATACTACTACTATAATAATAATAATACATATAATAAAATATATATAATAATAATGATAATAAGTAAATATAATATTAATAATCCTCAAATGTTATCCAAATTCTCTTTATTCTCACTTTTATCATCATTATTGTCATGATTAATAGAATTCTGGTAATTATTATCATTATTACCCTAATAATTGCCTGAATCATCAAATGAATGGAAAAAACGTCATTTTGGAGTCTACTCTCAAAAGGCTATATTTCGCTAGATTTTGCCGCTTTTTCGACTTTTGGGATTTTTTTTTCTTTTACCTTTTTTATTATATATGGACAAAATTCCTGTATTACATTATTATCATGATTATCATCATTATTATCGTCATCATCATCATATCATCATTATCATCATATCATCAACATTATCATCATTATTGCAATTTTATCATCATTATTGAATTATTATCATTATTATTGCAATTTTGCAGTTATAATATATATTTTTGCACTATACTATAGAACTATAAATAATAGTAATAACAATATAATAACCAATAATAACTCTTTTATAATAATTATTATATCATTATTTTATTAATATCGTTATATTATTACTGTTATAATAATTATTTTTACAATTATACTACCAGTAAAAAAAAATAATAATGATAATAATAACAATAATAATATTAATAATAATATTATAACGATTTTATTATTATTATTATTATATAGTACTCATTATTATTATTATTGTTATTATTACAGTTATAATATTTTTTTGGCAATAATACTAATGATAAAAGTAATAATAATAATATAATAATAATAGTAATAATAATAATAATAATAATAATAATAATAATATAATATAATAATAATAATAATGATTATAATGATAATATAATGATAATAGTAATAATATCAATAATTATCAAATGTTATCCAAATTCTCTTTATTCTCACTTTTATCATCATTATTGTCATGATTAATAGAATTCTGGTAATTATTATCATTATTACCCTAATAATTGCCAGAATCATCAAAAGGCTATATTTCGCTAGATTTTGCCGCTTTTTCGACTTTTGGGATTTTTTTTTTTTTTACCTTTTTTTATTATATATGGACACAATTTCTGTTATTATCATCATTATTATCATGATTATCAATATCATTATATCGTTATCATCATCCTTATCATCATTTTCGTCATCATTATCATTATTATTGCAATTATTGCATTTATAATATATATTTTTTACAACTATACTAATAACAATACAATAATAATAGTAATAAATATAATAACAATAATAACGTATTATAATAATTTTATTATATCATTATTTTATTATAATTCGTTATTACTCTAATTATTACTGTTATGATAATTATTTTTACAATTATACTACCAGTAAAAATAAATGATAATGATAAAATAACATAATAATTTTAATAACAATATTATAACGATTAGTATTATTATTATTATTATTATTATTTATTGTTGTTATTATTACAGTTATAATATATTTTTTGGCAATAATACTAATAATTAAAGTAATACTACTACTACTACTATATAATAATAATATTGATAATAAGGACAATAATAATGATAATAATAATAATCATCATCATCAAATGTCATCCAAATTCTCTTCATTCTCACTTTTATCATCATTATTGTCATGATTAATAGAATTCTGGTAATTATTATCATTAATACCATATGTAAAGAAATTAGGCAGCAATGCCTATGACTATCGAATAAATTATATAATATAACATGAATCAAAGAAATACGTAAATGTAATTATGGAGTGACATAAATGAATTGATGAAATCATCAAAATGAAATGAGGAAAGAACTGAGCTCGTGCTTATATTTTAACTAAAATGGTTTTGACACCTACATTAATCATAAGAATAATTTTGTATTCCTAATAATCGGGTTTCACTGTTCAGGGGCTAAAGCTTATGCAACAATAGATATACACATATACATGCACACACACGCACACAAACACACACACACACACACACACACACATATATATATATACCTATATAAAAGTATATTTCTATCTATGTATTTATGTACACTTATGTGTATATTTATATCTATCTATCTATCTGTCTTTATATATACATATATTTCTATCTATTTTTCTATCTGTCTCTCTTTCTATTTACCTATATATCTGTCTATGTATCATGTATCTATCTATCTATGTATATAAGTAAACACGTATATTGCCGTGTTGTTTTTTGTGTGTTTGCTTGGTCTTTTCCTGTTGTTTTGTCCTAATACTGAATATAATTAAAATATATATATATATAAAATTTTTATTATATTATATTTATATTAATATTATTTTATAAAAGTTCCATTTTACAAACTTTTTAAAATAATATTTAAATAAAAAAAAAAAAAAAAAAAAAACCCAAACAAAACACCACACCCAAAAAAAAAAAAAAAAAAAATTTAAAATATTATATATATATATATATATATAAAATAATATTTTTTATATTTTATTAAAAATATTTTTATTTTTTTTTTATTTTTTTATATAATATATTTTTTTTTTTTTTTTTTATTTATTTTGTTTTGGGGGTTTTGTTTTTTTGTTTGTGTTTGGGGGTGTGTTTGTTTTTTTGGTGTTTTTGTTTTTTTTTTTGTTGGTTAAATTTTTTTTTTTTTTTTTTTATATAATAATATATATATAATATATATTTTTTATATATTTTTTAATTAATTAAAAATAATTAATAATATTTAAAAATACAATTATAAAAAAAACATATTTTTATATTCTTATATTAAAAATATATAAAATATATATATATATATTATTATAAAATTATTAAATATTATTTTTTCTTTTTTTTTTTCTTTTTTTTTAAAAAACAAAAAAAAAAAAACAAATTATATATATTATTATTATATATTTATATTATTATAATTTTATTTATTAAAAATTTTATTTTATTTAATATATATTTTTTTTTTTTTTTGGTTTTTTTTTTTTTTTTTTTTGTTTTTTAAACCCTTTAAAAAAATTTTTTTTTTTTATTTATAAATATACATATATAATGGATAACCAACATATATAATATATATATATATATATATATATATAGGAGGGTTTATTATATATCTAGATATAGATATGTAATCTATCTATATACATATCTATCTATATACTATATGTATACACTCCACACATACACACACACACACCACAACCCACACACACACCACACATACAACATATAATATATATATATATATATATATATATAATATATAATATATATATATTATATATAAGACATATATAACATATATATGTATATTATATATTATATATATAGATAATATATATATATTCTATATATGTGTGTGTGGGTGTTGTGTGTGTGTGGTGGGTGTGTTGGGTGTGTGTGTGTTTGTGTGTATTTTGTCTGCGTGTAATGTGTGTTTTGTGTTTGTTGTGTGTTTGTTTGTATGGATATATAATTAATCTATATATATATATTATATCGATATCCTATATATATATATATATAGAAATGTTATATACATAGATATTTACATATATACATATCTATACATCTTATACATATAATATACATAATATTATCTCTATAACATGATATATATATATATATATTATATCTATAATATACATATCTACATAATCTTCCTACACACTACACACACCACACACACAAACACACATACATCCACTCACACAAAAATAAACACACACACACACACCCGCCCACACACACACACACACACTTGTCCACACACACATATATATATAGACTATATAATAATATATACTATAATATTAATTATATGTCCACGGTTGTGGTAAGTTTTCCTTAACTTACAATGTCCATTTTTTTCTTTACTTGGTGTATTGTGGTGTTTGCGTGTCATCGTTTTCCTTGGTACCGCTTCCGGGCCACCAAGCAGGTCGGTGACCCCATTCAGCACGACCTTCACTTGCTCCAACTCCGTGCCCATACACACCTTTTTGTGAGTATTGCAATGTACTTGCATATAAACCAATTATTAATTTAACATCATGAATGAATCTTTATAACAGTTTCTTTTGTAAATATAACATGGCTAGTGGACTGTGTCCCCCTTTGCCTTTTACAGTCTCCCACTTTTTTCTTATGAAAGAGATACTCATTGTTAACCATAAAACTCCTTTTTACAGACGAATTGGCAAAGGGTCTGGTGACTCTAGGAGTATCTCGCAGCAACAAGTTGTCCCGGAAGAGACCACCGTGCCAGCCAATTCCTCGTTCCTTACGGATGCATATAACTATTGTTTTTATTAAAATATTACCCTGTATAAATTGTAAATATTATTGGGTGACAATGTTTCTTGATTATAATTATCTAGCCCTGGATAAATTACTCATTCATCTCCAGAATCCAAACTGAACTAAAGGGAAAGTGCTTAAAAATAAGGAAAACCTTCGACATATATTATATATATAGTATATATATATATATATATATATATATATATATATATATATATATATATATATACCTCATATATGAACTATGTCTCCATTAAATTTTTTTGTTTTTTGGTGTTTTTTTTTTATACATATAATATACAATATATCTCATATATATATACATATTATATAAGATACCTTATATATACATATGTATACATACTCTATATGTAATATATATGCATATGTGTCGCTATATGTGTATCTATATGTATATATATATCTATATATATATATTATAATATACATATATATGAATTGAATATATATCCATATTTATACATATATATACATATATATTACATATATAATACATATATATATAAATATACTATATATGACATATGTATACAATATATATATGTTTATATATATGAATATGTGTATTATATTTGTATATATATTATATTAGTATATTATATATAATATATTATATAGATATATATATTATATGATACATATAAAGTATGGGTACCGAAGAAATCCGCCACCTTCACACCCGTACACTGAATGTGAAAGTAAGGTCATTGACCCGTGACGTATCAGGTGGACCTTTTGACGAAACCACCACCGCAAAATCCGCAAATCAATTTCCACAACACTAAATCAATACCCTGAAATCATTAACTACTTTTCCATGAGCATTTTTGTTCGTACATGACACATCATAAGAAAAATAATGAAACAAAGATGTTCTATCAGACCGTATCCCCTCCATGGAGGTGCAACCGGTGGACATAAATTAATGACCAACATCGTAACAACGAACAACCTTGTCGAGTGTGAAAGCAGGTTAAATGACCACGAGGCAACCCACTAGCCCATAGCTAGCGATGGGCTAAACGCACACACTTACGGTTGAAAATGGTGCTCATAACAGAAAGATGCCCACTGAAAGTGATTCCTAATCAATATCCGTATCCTGAAATCATTACTCATGAGCCTTGATGTACAGACGAATGATCTCCTCCAATGCAGGTTGACTATAGATTTTTTTCCCCCCAAATTTTTTTGGGATCACCGCGTAAAACACAGACAACCTTATCGAGAGTGAAAGCAGGTCATGATCCGAGGTAACCACTAAACCACAGCTAACGATGGCTAACAGACATACCTTACAATCCAAAAATAGTAATTCATAAAAAATAAAGAACGATGACAAATATCCGTACCGAAATCATTACCCGGAGGCAGATGCTACAGATGACTCCGTCCGCGGCTCCGTCCCACCACAAAACCGCAATATTCCACCATGTTTAACTTGTACCGAATCGAGAATTAATTCTGTTACAGACGGAGGGAAACCTTCTCTCCTAATGACTGAAATTTCAAATCAATATAAATGGTCACACAGGTCTGGGGCTAATGACCGATAATTTCTGCTCCGTCTCTCACTGTACCAGAGATAAGAATACCATTAAGTGTAAAGATTTATAAAAACTCGTTATACAATATATGCTTTTATTTTTTTGATTGTATAAACACTATACCAATCGCTCGCACACACACACACCCCACACACCACTACACAGCACACAAAACCACACACACACACCCACACACACACACACCACACACTACGCACACACATACACACCACACCACCACAACCACCCCTCTTCCATACCCTCCCCCACCACCCCCGCAATATTCACCATTGTTTAAACTGTATCTGGATCGAGAATTTAGACCCTGTTACAGACTGAATGAATCATCCCTCCTAATTACATAATCCATAAATTCCCTCTAATTGATGTCTAATACACACACCTAAAAGGGTTCCTCCTCCTCACCCTCTCCCCATGTCCTCCTCCCCAAACAACCCCTCCTTCCCTTCCTACCCACCCCGCCCCTGCCCCACATTCCTCCATACCAAAGCAAATAATAGTCAGAAAAAGTAGCAAACAAACACAATCACAAGTTCTTACTTAGAGGAGATAATACAGTCCTGCACTGAAATTGCGAGTGAATCACCCCTCCTAATGAATGATGGAAATCATAAATCAAACCCGATGCAGGTATCACTGATGACCCACCCCACCTCCCTCACCACCCCTCCTCCCCTCCACCCCGTTCCCCCCGCAATATTCATTGTGTTTGAATTTGGACCCCGGATCGAAAGATTGACCCTGTTACAGACGATGAACCACCCCTTCCTAATGAATGAACGGCATAATCAATAACCCTAACAAGGCTCCATATAATGCTTTTAGGTAACCAACAAACAGACACAAATACAAATCATATCGCCCCGATTTCAATATAATGATGATGATACATGATCCTTTCTTTCTTATTCTGAGGGAATGACGGGCGGTGGTGCACTCTTTCGTCTTGAAGTGTAACCAACAAGAAAAGGAAATCCATTTTAACCCTTCTAAGATTGACAATGTTCGCATTACTTGTAATAACCAGTCAGCGGCTACGTACGAGAATGACGCAGACGCCCTAGTAGGCAAATTATGCTATACATATCCTTTCTCACTCCATATGGCATAGATAAAAAAAAATACTTGCAAAAGACCATAAGCAATATCTTTACAAAATGTTTACAAATTGCATAAACCTAACGCTAAACCTAACCTATAACCTAACCCTAAACCTAAACTAAAACCTAACCCAATACCTATCCAAACCTAATCCCAACCTAACCCAAATCTAACACAAACCTAACACAAACCGAACTTAAACATATCCTAAACCTAACGTAAACCTAACCTCAAAACCTACCTACAACCCAACCTAAACCTAGCCTAGGCCTAACCTAAACCTAACCTACACTAACCTAAGCTTACCTAAACCTAACCTAACATATCTAAGGGAACCTATGCTAAACCTAACCAAAACCTAACCTACAATCTCTAACATCTAACCTAAACCTATCCTAAAAACCTATCCTAAACCGTCCTAAAGCTAAACCTAACCTACACCTATCCTAAACATATCCTAAACATATCCTAACCTATCCTAATCACATACATCCTAAACCTAACCTTAACATAATCTAAACCTAAACCTAAACCAAAAGGTATCCTTATCCTTTGCTTTTTGGAAACGTGACTAACCTAATATATATAGTATAGTATTTTTTATATATATATATATATAATATATAATAGAGCTATATATATATATATGTATGGTGAGTGTTGTGTGTGTGGTGTGTGTGTGTGTGTGTGTGAGTTTTTGTGTGTGTGTGTGTATGTGTGTCTACATATATGTAAATAATACGGGCAAATACATATATAACTTTCACATGTTTATAGATTAAACAACATATGTTTTGCATGTGTTTTGCCCTGTGTGTGTGTATACATACATTCCATATATTAATACAATAGTATATGAGAATATGATGTATGGAGAATAGTAATTATTATAATATATATTATAATAATGATATATAGTTAAAATTATAGCTTGTTACTATATATATATATATATATACATAATGTAGGGCGAGTATAAGTATAATATATATATATTATATCTAATATATATATATATATAGTATATAATGTATAAGGTTAATATGTACATAATTGTCGATATATATGTTCAGGAGTACATATATAAATATCTGTATATATATATATATATAGAGATAGATATCTATACTATATATATATAATAATATACTTTTATTCCCCCCAAAGTCTCATCTCTCTATAAGAATTGTGTGTGTATATGTTATATGATATGTATATTGTAATATATAATCTATATATAATAGTATATATAATATATTATATATATATATTATATATCTACATATATGAATATATAGTAAAGACATATATTATATATCATATCTATATATGAATATGATTAAAAGATATATATATATATATTATATATACTATATAATATATATAAATATATATACATATGTATATATACATATAATATATTATCGTATATATATTATATATATAATATTTATATATATATATATATATTTTATTTTATTTATTTTGCCATGTAAATATATATATTATATATATATATATATAGTATAAGGTAATATATATCTAGTATATATATATTATATATATTACATATATACAATGCATAACTTATCTATATATCTGTCTATCTATCTATCTATCTATCTAGGTTTCTATCTATCTATCTATCTAATCTATCTATCTATCTAGCTATATATATATATAATATATATATATCTATAGTATAATATATATTATTATATAATTAATAATATTCCCTGTTTTGTGAGCATATCTTATATATAGTTATATAATATACATACATATATATAGTATAGATATATTAGATAATATAGTAACTATAGTATATATATAGTATATATTATACTAATAGTAGATATGCATATATCTACTACGTACAACACACACACACACACACACACACACACACACACAACAAACTACACACACACACACATATATATATCAGTATTATATAATTATATATATATATATATATATTATATACTATAGATATATATCTTTAGTGTTTGTGAACACTCACAGATACATACACTACATATTTAAATATATATACATATATATCAAGATAAAATATTAATATATATATATATATATATATATATAATATATTAATATATATACATATATATGTATCTAATATAGAATAATTATATATATATTAATAGTATTATATATATTATAATATATATAATTATATATATGTGTGTGTGTGTAGTTATATATAACCGGACCAGGAGAGGTAGTGGCCAACGCTGCTATATAATATATATATATATAATACTATATATATATATTCATAAGTAATATATATGTAATAGATTTGATAGATATATAGGATAGAAGATTGATAGATATAGGCTAGATAAAGATAAAGCAAATAGATAGATAGATGGAGATGTAGACGGATATACGATATAGATAATAAATACCACATTTAATATAATCTGATTCTTTATCTATTAATTACCTTATCCTATTTCTATTTCTATAGCATACATTGGTGTTGAAAATTGGTACATATACAATGAGGTATCAAAGCAGCAGCGCAGACCACACACAGAAAAAACCACATATATATATTATATAAAATATATATATGTAGGATATATATAATATATATATATATATATATCTATTTTTATATAAATATGTATATCTTTATAGTGAATAATATATATTATTATACACACACTCGCACACACACACCAAGACCAACACACCACTACCCACACACACACCACACACACACACACAACACAAAGCACACACACAGACACAACCCCACCACACACACACACCATATGTATAAGTA
>NW_023663992.1:25346-27846 GCF_015228065.2 Penaeus monodon | reverse complement strand
ATCCTTGCTTTTGCAAAAGTAAACGTAACCTAATATATATATATATAAAATTTTTTATATATATTATATATATATATATATATATATATTTATATATATATGTTTGTGTGAGGTGTGTGAGTGTGTGTGGTGTGTGTGGTGTGTGTGTGTGGTTCGAGAGTTTTTGTGTGTGTGGTGTTGTGTGTGTCTACATATATGTATATACGGCAAATAATATAGTTTACAGTTATAGATGTCAAACAAACATTATGTTTGCATGTGTTGGCAGCTGTGTGTGTATACATACATTCATATATATATATAATATATAATATATATATAATATATATATATATATATATATATATATATATATATATAATATTTATCTATATATATATATATATAGATAATTTATATTGATAACATATATTATATAGATAATATTATATATATATATATATATATATATATTATATATTAGATATTAATAATATATAATATATGTGTGTGGTTGTTTATTATATGGAGATATGCAGTATATATAATAGGAAACATATACTATATATATATATATATAGATATATATATTATGTGTGTGTGTGTGTTGTGTGTGTGTGTGTGTGTGTGTGGGTGGTGTGTGATGTTGTGTGCTGTAATTGTGTGTGTGTGTTGTGTGTGTGTAGTGATTGTTATGTATGTATGATGTATATATACATTATATATATAATATGTATATATATAGATATATATAGATATATATTAGATATATATATATCAATATATATAATATTATATATATAATAATATATATAAGAGATACATAGATTATATAGATAGATAGATAGATAGATAGATAGGTGATTGATATATAGATACATACATATAATATATGTACGTATATCTAAATATTGATATGTTATATATATTATATATATATATATATATAAGAGATATGATGGATAGAGTAGATATAGTATATATAATATATGATATATAGATAGAATATATATTATATATATATATAGTATCTATTAACATATATACATATATACATATATATTGATATATATGCATATCTATGTAAAAAAGTAATCTACTAATCTAATATTAATATATCTATCTCTTATTGTCTATCTCTCAATTTATTCAAATTTGTGTATGTGAATTTCTTATATTGATTATACATAAAATATCTATATATAATATTATATATATATATATATATATATATATATATATATATATATATAGTACATATATATACATATATATATATAGATAAGCACAGGACACACACAAACATACACACACATGTGTGTCGCGGTGTGTGTGTGCGTGTGTGTGTACATATGTGTATATGGATATATGTATATAGATATAGATATAAGATAATATATATATATATATATATTATATATAATTTTATATATAAGTGTAATATATGATCTGGCATATAATATTAAGAAGTACATATATATACATTTATCATCGGTCAGTGTAGTGGACCGCCTGTATATAAACCCACGATCCCCTTACTTATGCCATTCTTTCTTCCCTACGAGATGAAGGGACCGTGTCCATCATCATTCAGCGAGGAGGTGTGCATATATAACATAATGATTGTGTAATATATATATGTATGTGTGTGTGTGGCATATATATATATATATTATTATATCGATATTATCATATATATATATATATATATATATATGTATATATATATTTCGCATTCCATAACCTAATGTAATTTAATAGACCACACACAAAACACAACATACACCAAACAGAAACCACACACACACAAACACACCCCACAAACATATACACCACACACACACACACACACAAACACAACCAAGCATATATATGGTATAATATATATATATATATATATATATATATATATTCTATATTATATATATAAAGAAATTAAAATTATAAATTTTTTTACAAAATTTTTTTAAATACCAAGAAAGACACTGCATAAAAGCGTCTACAGATATAAGCTTTGCATATCCTATATTGTAATACAGGCAAATATATATAATTTACATGTTTATAGATGTGAAACAAACACATGTTTGCATGTGTTGTGTGTGTGTGTGTGCCGTCGGTGTCCCTGGTGTGTGTGTGGTGTGTGGTGGGTGTATGTGTGTGAGTAAGGGTGTGTGTGTGTGTGTGTATTTATGTTTGGTATATACATATACCATATATATTTATACATGTATATACCTATATGAATATAAGATTTGTTACATAGTATTTTTTATTTAGGTATGTGTGTGCCGCTGTGCGTTCATGTATGTGGTTTCTCGGCTATCGTGTAATCAAACGTATGTTAAACGTAACTTAACAAAATGCACCAGTCTAACCTAACGCTACTACCTAACTAAGATAACATAAACCTAACGATACTTAACGTAAAACTAAGCCTTGCCTAAACTAAGGTAACCTAATCATCCTATCATCATCAAATTAATATTTTGTCCCCCTGTTCCACTTTCCGTTCCTCCTC
>NW_023663992.1:17846-20346 GCF_015228065.2 Penaeus monodon | reverse complement strand
GGTAAATCCAGACTGCCCCGGTCTCTGATGCTCAGTAGTGGTTGCAGATCCGTTTCAGAAGAATGTGGGCGATGAACCTTGCCTGGTATGCGAGCAGTGTAATGCCATGGTAAGGTTGCGCTACAGTCCCAACGATCCCCTTCCCTTCCAGAGAGGGATGGACCACGCCCTCAGCAGGGTCAGGGGGAATGGTACAGACTGCCAAATTGCAGTCAGGACTGTATGCAGGCCCCGAGCCATCGTTCACCCCCAGCTTTTAGCAGTTCCAGCAGGGATATGCATTTAGCCTGCAGCTTCCCACTTTCAGCTTGGAAAATCGCAGCTAACCTCTGTTAGGGTAGGAGGTCATCGCTGATGGGTGGGAGCGGCACAGGCACTGTGAAATCGTTGCATACAAGCTAACTGTTGGAGGTCACCTGGTACAACTGTTCAAAATATCAGGCCCATATTCACGACCCCCAACTGATCTGAGATGATCCGTCCATCCGCTGATCGGATGCAGTCATCAGGAGGAGGGCTTAGGGTTCAGTTTTCTCAGGGCTTGGTAGGCAGGGCGAAGGTCAGTACCAAGAAATGGCCTTCGACTCCTCAGCAAAGGAAATCCTGATGGACGGTTCCGTGGTCCATTCTCAGCAGTATCCAGCCCTACACACCATGGAAGACGCAAGACTGAGTCCCATTCAGCGAGCCTGGCGACACCCTTCAGTGCCTCTAATGTCTCCAAGGGAGATGGTATTCTGGCCTTGTCATTGGGCGTACACCAAGTTCCGGAGCTGCTTCGAGTGTACGCGCTTGAAAGAACTCCCCCAGAGAACTGGGTCCATCAGGTTGCTGGTTTCTGCTGAATCGGACAGAGACTGCGTGAGTGAACCCACGGGCACACTCCACCTCCTTAGTCTGCACCAAGTGAAACACCTAGGGGTGGCCACTGAGGGCGGGGAGTTTTGAAGTGGACAACAGGGTAGCCACAAGCAGCTATGGTCGGTTGCCACAGAACTCACACTCCGTAACCCTGCAGTTCTGGAGGATCCTCCATGGCGTGCTAATAAGAATGTGGTCGATCTCATTGGCCACAGTAACTGTATTGCTGTACCAAGTCCAGCGATGGGGTTGGAGTGCTGGTACCAGGAGCAGAGATCATCATTTTCGGGACCTAGCAAAGTCCCGGGAGAAGGAAGGCTATTCTGCTGCTTGGGATCAGCTCCCGAGCCATGGGGGCCGACAAAACATCTCGTAGCAGCTCGGTCACAGCCGGATACCGCAATGAAGTACCCAGACAATGCGAATGTCTCGCGGGGACAATCGTCTTTCACGGATGTGAGTTTGGTTGTAGAACGCCTCTTTCACATCAATTTTATATACATCGGAGGAGGTATACAGCCCAATAAGAGACAAGAAGCCCCAAAAGGCATGCGTCAGTCTCAATGCCCACGATACGCTCACAACCGGGTGCTCACCTCGACTACCGCGGAGCTGAAGTCGACTGGAGATGGCTATGCCAACAACCTGGAGGTGGTGACCACGCTACGGCCTGACCAGTAGTAGGTGTAACCACCCAACTGAATCGTGCTGCTACAGGTCTTCTCCCTCTGAGAGGCCAGCCACCCTTCAACTCCCATTCGCTTCAATTCCCGCAATAGCAGAGGTAACGATTCATCCTGCTGCAAGGGCCCGGATGTCCAAGCGCCTACCGGAAATTTTGCACGCTGAGATTAAGCTCAGGTGGTTCACTCCGGGTGCACGCCACCTCTGCCGACACCGCCCCAAAATAAAGTGGGTCGGCAGGCTGTGTGACTGCCTATCACCTGTGGGGTGCCCGAGGGCTTTTCCCCACAAGGCTCCTGGGTGGTTGGTGCCTTGCCGGGGCACAGGCAGGACGAGTAACTCTCGTCCAATCCTGCCACACCCCGCCATTTGCCCTCCCACGGACCCACAGCCTGCCTTACTTGCTGGGGGGGAGGGACAACCCACTCCCCCCAGCATTTCCATTTACTTCGGTTGTTGGCCAGAGGGTCATTCTGGGGGGCGGAGGACTGGCAAGGCCACCTCCCCGAGCCGCTCCATTAACCCCAGGGTGGCTAGAGGGCAGGCAGTTGTGTACGAAGCTAGGGACCGTCGTCCCACCACGCCGGTGGGCCATAACTCGGTACCCTGGGGCCTCAGGCTGCTCCGAGATCCCCTACAGATTTAGCCTGGGACGAAGTACCCAGTTACCATAGGTGTCACGAGGAGGCACATGCAGAAGTCTTGATGATGGAGAGGCTGTGACCTGGTAGGGGAGACTTATGCAAAAGCTGCATATATATATATATATATATATATATATAGTATATATATATATATATATATATATATATGTATATATATATGTATGTATGTATACACACACACACACACACACACGTAAAAATATATATATATATAATATATATATATATATATATATATATATATCTTTAATATATATATATATATATATGTACTGTACTAATCTATATAT
>NW_023663992.1:0-12500 GCF_015228065.2 Penaeus monodon | reverse complement strand
TTCCTCCTTTTTCCATTCTCCTCCGTTTGTTTCTATTGTTAATCTCAATCATCCTCTTCTTTCTTCTTATTCTTACTGACATTTCTTATGTGCATTTCAGCCCTCTCTTTATTAATTCGGTTATCCTCCTTCTCCGCTTACGTCTCTCCCCTTTTCCAATCACTCTCATTTCTCATGCCTTCCTCCTTTCCTCCTCTTTCTTCTAACCTCCTTAAATCCTCTCCTCCACTCTTCCTCATCATTTTTTCACCTGTCTCTCTCATCTCCCTCCATTCTCTCCTGCTCCTAATGTTATCCTCTCCTTTTCTGTCATTTCATTTTCCTATGATTCCTTTTTGTTCTTCTCTGTCTTCTTTGCTTCCTCTCTCCTCCTATCTCCTTCCTTTCATCCTTTCATTTTTTCCTTTCACTCATTTCGCCTCTTCTTTTTTCCCTCACCCCCTTTCCTTTGTTCTCTTATCTTTCCGCTGTTCTGCTCTTTCCCTCTTTCCTTTATATTCCACTTCTTTGTTCCCTCTCCCTCTTTTCTTCATCTGCGTGCCACTCATCCTGATCATCTCCTTATTCTCTCCCTTTACTTCTTCTTTCCTTCTCCTCTTCTGTCCACCATTTACTTATCCCCTTTCTTCATTTTTTCGTTGTTCCGATCTAATTTCGTTCTTTTCTCCCTTTTTCTACATCGATTCTTTATCGCTTTTCCTTACTCCTCCTCTTCCTTCTCCCGTCGCCTTCCATCCGCTTACATCTGTCTATCTTCCTCTCTGCTTTTGCTTCCTCCTTTCTTTCAAATCTCCTTATTTGTCCCTCTACTGTTCCTTCATTACTCCTTTTCTCTTCTCCCCCCTCTTCGCCCATTTTCCCTTCCCTCTCTTCCTTTTCTCTCTCTCACTCCTCTATTACATTCTCTCTCTTAACTTCCCCATTCTCTTTTTCTCCTTTCATACCGCTATTCTTCCTCCTATTTCTTTCCGCCCCTTTCTCTTCTTTTTTCTCTCATTCCCTTCCTCTCTTTCATCTTTCCTCACCTTCCTCTTCCTCACCCCCCCTTTTTCTTCATGTCCTTCCTTTCATCTTTCACTCTCCCCCTTCTCTTCCTCCCCCCTTTCCTCTTCCTTTACTCTCTTTTTCATCTTTCCTCTCCCTCCTCGTCATTCACTCTTCATCTCCCTTCCTCTTCCTTCGTCTTCCTTTCCTTACTTTCTCTACCTTCCCCCTCCTTCCTCCAACCATTCCTCCTTCTCACCCTTTCAGTCCACTAAGGTTCGGTTAAAGATTATTTCCCCTTTCGTAAACTTCGCAAAAGACAGAAATGAAGGAAGTTATTGTTCGTTTTTACTATTTCCTTCGTTTCCACTGTAATTCAATTTTGCTTCAATTTAGATATTTGATGCTTGAGGTTTCGTCCTTATTTGAACCTCTTAAATCTTGTTCTTTGGAATCATTATTCCCTTGTTTCTGTCTCTACGGTTCTGTTCTCATTCCTTTCCTAGTTTGTTGTTCTTCGTATGATTTTAAATATTCTTTGTAATTTTATTGATAATGATGATAATAGCCACTCATCACAAGATATGATAATAATGATAACATGAGGATGATAATAATATCAAGATGATATGATAATGATAGCGATTAAGATAATAATGGATGATGATAATGATAATGGTACCTAATTGATAACCAATAAATATAACATATAATTGTACTAATACTAATGCTAATAATTACTAATGATAAATAATAATGATAATAGTAATAATAATAATGATAATAACAATAATAAGCAATTATAATAATAAACAATAACGATGATAAAAAACAAAAACAACAACAAGAACAATATAACAACAACAAAATAAGATAATAATAATAATAATAATAATGATGACAGTGATATCAATAATAATGATAGGAATAATAATAAACAATAATAATAGGTTAGGTTAGTATGATGATAAAAAATAATAGAATGCTGATAATAATAATTATAATGATTAAAAGATAGTGATGATAATGATATGATAATGATAGCAATAAGGTAACTGGTAATAATAATGATAATAATAATAAAGATAAAATATGTGGTATAATAATAATGATTAAAATAATAATAATACTAATTATGATTAATAATAACATAATAATGATAATAATGATAATAATAATAAGAACAATAATAATAATAATAATAAAAATAATAATAATAATTAATAATGATAATAAAATAGTAATGTCAACATAATAATGATAATAAAGAATATAAATAACAATAATTATAATCATTAGATAATGATGATAATGATATGGAACTAAGATAATAATGTAAAGATGATAATTATAAGCAACGAGAACAACAAAAGAGTAATAATGAAAATAATATGACGATGATGATGATTCATGATGATACTAATAGTAACAACAAGAATGATAACTAAATGATATGATTAAATAAAAAGGAAAAACAAAAAAACAAAGAAGATAATGATAATAGGTAACATTAAATCGCAATATGATAATGAATTACATGAGGACTATGAAAAAAAAACCTATTTCTGCTCCTACTTTTACTATTATACTAGTGGTCATAACAATAATTTTAATGAATAATGCTATTAGCTATAATGATGATAAAAATAGTTAACGATGGAATAATAACGGATAATAAGGATGATGATGATAATGGTGATGATAATAATAGTAATAGTAATAATGATGGTTATGATAATGGTAATAACAATAATAGTAGTAGTAATGATGATAATAATAATAGTAATAATAAGATAATAAAAGATAATGATGAGGAGAAATATAATATAACATTAATATAATAAAATAATGAATAATAAAATAATAAAATAATAATTATAATAATAATAATGATAATAATGAAATAACAATGATGATAATAATAATAATAACAGTAATATTAATTCTAATGATAATAAAATAATGATAGTAATGATATGATGATGATGATATGATAAGGATGAAATTATAAAATGATTGTAATGATTTGATATGTAATAGTCTTGTAAAAACAATAATAATAATAATTAAAATAATTGAAAATATGGATTCATGATAGTATTAATAATGATAATGATGGTAAAGAATGATGATCATAATCGATAGTAATTATAATAATGAGTAAAGTAAAACAATGATAACACAACAACAATAAATAGTCGTAATAGTGATGATAATAATAATCATAATAATAACAATAATAGATAAAATAATAATAATAATAACAATTGAAAATGATAATAATAAATATTATTATATGTATTATGATATTATTTTATTAGTATTCATTATTCTTATTATGATTGGTGTTGGTGTTATTATCATTATTATTATGTATTATTATTATTATTAGTATACTAAATAATGATGATAATGATAATAACGATAGTAATGGAATAAAATGCTCATGATAATACTAGTTATAGTGTGATAATGGTAATGGCATATGTTGGTAACAAACAATAAGATATAATGATATAACAATATTAATAATGATATTGCTATCAATAATGATAATGATCAAAACAGTGATAATAACAACAATATTATTATCATAGATCTAATGATTATTATGATGATAATAATAATAATGAAAATAATGATGATAAGGACATTAGAAAATAATGATAATAAGTTTAGATTACAAGTTCGGAATTTTCCCTATCCAAATGCAGTAGGGCGAATTTAGCGAAAGTTGGATAGGCGTGTTCTTGCCTCCTCGAGTGGTAGTCTAAATATTTCTTTCAAAGTGCAGACATAACTCAAAATCACTTGGACGGGAAATGCCAAAAGTATGTTATGGTGAATTTGTGTTCGATACACTTGGGATTGCAGGTAGAGAGAGAGAGAGAGAGGACGTGGGGGGCGGGTGGGGGGTGAGGGAGAGATATATGGTACGTCGCGGTATATATTCTGTTTATCTGTCTATTGATTCTCTGCTGTATTCTGATTTATATATCTAATTTATCTCGCTTTATATATATATATATAGACATATTATATATATATTTATATATAATATATATATATTATATATATAATATAATATAATATATATATATAGAATGTGTGTGTGTGTGTGTGTGGGTGTGTGTGTGTGGTGTGAGTGTGTGTGTGTGTGTGTGTGTGTGTGTTTTATGCGTTTGTGTGTATGTGCTCCGTGGGTACAGGGTCGTAAGTTAGGGTTGGTGTTGTGTAGTGGTGTGCATGTGTTCATGGAGGTGTGCCATGTATGTGTGCGCGTGTGTGCATGCGCGTAACATTTGCCTTATTTGGTCTGACCTTCGCCTACACAGTTCACCTTCCGCACAGACACTGATAAGCTTATTCCCGAAGCCGTCATACAGCAGTCGAAAAGACGGCATTGGAAAAAAGCTTCAGCGTCGGAATTTCTCGGAACACAAAGCACTTGCGACTTTCATCTCCGAGTGGAAGGCCAGATGATCATCTTGGACTAAGGACCAGGCATCCCTAGGAACCCCCACCCGGGCTCTAGGCTCCCTCTCTACCCCTCCTCCCCTGCCATGTTCTTTCTGCCCCCACCCTCACCTGTCCTCCCTCACCGTTCTCTCTGTTTCTTCCTCCCTATCATCCCCCTCTCCACTCCCTCCTTTGTCAATACCCCTTCACCTCCCCCTTACCTTGTATCCTCGTCCCTTCCTTTCCCTCCAGGCCTCTGCCCTCCTCTCCTTACCCTTGCCAATACCCTTCACCCCCTTCCCTTGTATCCTCGTCCCTCCCTCCTTTCTCTCCTGCCTCCCCCTCTCCCTCCCCCTCCCTATCCTCACTTCCCTTTCCCTCCCTTCTCTCCTTCCTCCCTGCTCTATATTCTCTCTCATGCCTCATCTTTTCCGAGGCTAGGGAGGATGAAACGAGATGGTATGAGATAAAAGGCAATAGAAAAAGGGGAAAAAAAAAAAAGAAAGAGAAAATAAAAGCGTCAGTAAAACGAAACGGCGAAATAAAGATAGTAACAAAATATTAAAGGACAATATATGTACCAAAAAAAACAGAAAATAAGGTAAAGGTAGGAGAGAGAAAGAGAATGACTAGGAAGTGAAGAAAAAAAAAAACGACGCTGCTTCTGCACTAATTCTACTATTACTATAGGGTTCATAATAATAATTCTAATGATAAAAAAACTATAGCTATAGATGATAAGAATAGTAACAACGAGTAATAACGATAAGATGATGATAAGAATAAATAATGATATAATAATATAATGATAATATAATAATGATATGATAATATAATAATGATAAAGATTATATAAATAATGATAATGATAATATATTAATGATCATGATAATAAAATAATGATAATGATGAGTAATGATAATGAAGGTATTAATGATTATGGTGTATTAATAATAATGGTGGATAGTAATTAAGAGGAAATATAACGAAAAATAAGAATTATTGTATATAAGAATTATATATTGTTAGTAGTATTATCCTTTACTATCATTATCATTTTAATGTTGTTTTGTTTTCAGTATCATAATTATTATCATTATTACTATAACTATTACTATTACTATTCATTATCATTATATTATTATTATTATATTAGATTATTATTATTATGATTATTATTATGATGATGATGATTGATGATGATGATGATTGATGATGATGATTATTATTATTTATCATTGTTATTGGTTATATAATCTTTGTCATTACTATTGATTGTATTATCATTATGATTATTGTTAATGTTACTGTTGTAATTCATTATTATTATCTTTTTTTATTATTAATTATTATTATTGTAATTATTATTATTAATTATTATTATTATTAAGTATTATTATTATTATTATTATTATTATATTATTGGTGTTGGTGTGTGTCGTTGTGTTGTTGTTGTTGTTTGTATTGTCGTAATTATTAATATTATCAGTATGATCATTATTATTATTATATTATTATTATGATTGTTATTATTAGTAGTTGTTATAATCTTTGCCATTACTATTATCATTATTATTATTATTTTTACTATTGTAATCATTATTATTATTACTGTTTATTATTATTGCTATTATTATTATTATTACTATGATTATTATTATTATTATTAGTATTCACTATTATTATTATTATCATTGGTTATTATATTCATCACTTTTGTATTTAGTTTTTATTTATTATTATTTTTTTCTTCTTCGTCTTATTATATTATTTTTATTATCATTTATTATTATTATCATTGTTATATTATTAGTACTACCACTGTCATCATTATTGTTTTATTACATTATTATATTATTATTATTTATTATTGTTATTCGGTACAAAGAAAAAAATCTCAGAAGCGAAAAGTGGCAAATCTAGCGAAAAATAGCCTTTGGAGAGGTAGATTACAAAATGACCTTTTTCCATGGGCATTTGATCATATGCAATGTTTAGGGTAAAAATGATAATAATTTACCAGAATTCTATAATCATGACAGCAAGATGATAAAAGTGAGAATAAAGAGAATTTGGATAATATTGATGATGATTAATTTAGTACTATTACCATTATTATTATCATGTATATCATTATTATTAATTATTTTTATTATTATTTTATTACTATTTATTATTATTTTTGTTATTATTATTATTATTATATATGATTATTTAGTATTATTATTATTATCATTATTATTATTATTAAAATATTATTATTTATTAATATTATTATTATTCTTACTTGATTATTAGTATTATGCCAAAATATATTTATACTGTACTGCTCACAATTAATAATCAATAATAAGGATAATTAATAATAATAATAATGTTATAATATTGTTATTTAATATCATTAGTGTTATTATTATCATTTTTATTATTTTTTAATGGTAGTATAATTGTAAAAATATGATTATAACAGTAACCATTACAGTAATAACGATTTTGTTTTAATTTAAAATAATGATATAAATAATTATTATAAAAAACTGTTATTATGTTATTAATCTATTGTTAATTACTATTATTATGTATTGTATAGTAAAGCTATGAAAATATATAATAAACTGGAAATAATGTTTTGCAATAATAATTATAACAATTGCAATAATAATGTAATATTGGCAATAATAATGACTAATAATGATGATAATGATGATAATGATGATGATAACGATAATAATGATGATAATCATGATAATTAATGATGATAAGAAACAGGAATTGTGTCATATATAATAAAAAAGTAATAGAAACAAATCCCAAAAGTCGAAAAAAGCGGCACACCTCTAGCGAAATATAGCCCTTTTGAGAGTGACGGGCCAAAATGAAGTTTTTCTCCATTCATTTGATATTCTAGCAAATTAATAGGGTTAATAATGATAATAATTAGCAGCAGAATTCTATTAATCATGACAATAAGTGATGATTAAAAGTGAGAATAAAGAGGAATTTGGAATAACATTGATGATTATAAATATTTATTACTATTAGTTCATTAGTATTATCATTATATCATCATTATTATTATTATTTTATTATATTATTATTATTATATTATATATTATTTATTAATATTATTATTATTAATAATAATTATATTATTATTAATTTAGATTAGTGTTATGTATTAATTATTAATTATTAGTATTATTGCCAAAAAATATATAACGTAATACTAACAATAATAATAATATAAGTCTAATTTATAATAATACTAATTGTTTATAAATATTGAGAATTGATATTATATGGTTATTATTATCATTATTATTATTTTTACTGGTAGCTATAATTGTAGAACACAATTTATTCTAACAGGAATAATTACAGTAATACCCCCCGATATCATAAAAGAATGATATAAAATAATGATTGTAAAATTGTTATATTATTGTATTACTATTATTATTGTAGTTGTTATTAGTATATATGTAAAAATATATATATAACTGCAATATTGCAATAATTAATGATAATAATTGCAATTAATCTTATAATAACTGCAATAATGATGATAATGATGAATTATAATGATGATTAATGATGATAGATCATGATAACGATAATAAAATGATGATAATATGATAATAATGAGATAATAACAGGAACTGTGTCCAATATAATAAAAAAAAGCAAAGAAAAAAAATCCCAAAGTAGAAAAAGCGGCAAAACCTAGCGAAAATATAGCCTTTGAGAGTTAGAACTACAAAATGAGGTTTTTTCATTCCTTTGATGATTCTTGCAATAGTAGGGTAATAATGATAAATAAGTACCAGAATTCTATTAATCATGCCAATATGATGATAAAAGTGATAATTAAAGAGAATTGGATAACATTGATGATTATTTAAATTATTAATCCTTATCATTATCATGATCATTATTATACTAATAAGAATAATAATAATTATATTATTATTACATTATAGTTATTATTATTTATTAGTTGAGTATGAGGATTATGTAAATTATATTATTATTATCATTATTATTATTACTTTAATTATTAGTATTATTGCCAAAAAATATGTAACTGGTAATATATAACAATAATAATAATAATATGTATTAATTTATAATAATATGATGCTGTAATATTGTTATTTAATATATAATTGCTTTACTATCATTATTTTATTTTTACTGGTAGTATAATTGTAAAAAATAATTATGAAACAATTAATTAATTACAGTAATAACGACTATTAATGAAAATTATGATATAAAAATATTATAAAAATGTTGTTATTGTTTATTATTGTGAATTACTATTATTATTGTTGTTGTTCTTAGTATAGATTGTAAAAATATATTATTAAACTGCAATAATTGCAATAACTAATGATAATAATTGCAATAATGATGATAATAATTACAATAAGGATGATAATGATTGGTGATAATGAATGATAATGAGATGATAACGAGAATATGATGATAATCATTATAATAAAGAATGATAATAACAGGAATTGTGTCCATATATACTAAAAAAAAGGTTAAAGAAAAAAAATCCCAAAAGTGAAAAGCGGCAAATCTAGCAGCCGAAATATCGTCTTTTGAGAGTAGACTCCAAAAGGGGACGTTTTTTTTTTACATTCATTGATGATCCTTGGCAATTATTAGGGTAATACGATAATTACCAGAATCTATTAATCATGAGAACAATGATGATAAAAGTGAGATGAAGAGAATTTGGATAACATTGATGATTATAATATTATTACTATTATCTTTATTATTATCATTATTATCATCATTATGATTGTTATTATTATTATTATTATTATTATTATGTTATTATTATTATATTATTATATTATTAAGTATTATTATTTAGTATTAGTAGTAGTATTCTTGAAATATTAGCATTTTTCCCAAAAGAATATTATAACTGTAATAATAACAATAATCAATAAAAATAAGATAATTATAATAATTACTAATTGTTATGATATTATTATTAATATTATATTGTTATTATTATCCTTCTATTATTTTTAATGTAGAGAATTGTAGGAAGAATTATAATAACAGTAATAACTTACAGTACCCAACGATATGATTAAAATAATGATTAACTAATTATTATTAAAAACGTATTATGTTATTATATGATTATTGTAGTTGTTACTATATAGATGTAAAAAAGTATTATTATAAACTGCAATAATTGCAATACTAATGATAATAATTGCAATTAATGATGATAAAATAGTCAACAATGATGATATGATGATGATAATGATAGTAATGATGATAATCAATAATAATGATGATTAATACAGGAATTCTTTCCCCATATGTAAATTAAAAAAAAAAGGTAAAAGAAAAAAAAATCCCAAAAGACGAAAAGTCGGTAAAAATCTAGCGAATATAGGCTTTTGGGAGAAGACTCCATAATGAACGTTCTTTCCATTCATTTTGATGGATTCCTGCAATTATTAGTGTAATAATGATAATAATTACCAGAATTCTATTAATCTGACCAATAATGAATGATAAAACTGAGGAATAAAGAGGAATTTGGATAACATTTGATGATTATTAATATTATTACTTTATCATTATTAATAATCATTAGTAGGATATTAGTAGTAGTAGTAGTAGTAGTAGTATTGTAAAATATTATTACTATATTATATATTATTATTACTGATTATTAGTTATTATTGACAAAAAATATATAAACTCTAATATAAGAACAAAATAATAATATTAAGTATAAGTTATAATAATACTAATGTTATAATAATTGTTATTAATATTATTATTGTTATTATATCATTATTATTTTTTTTACAGTAGTATAATTGTAAAACATACTTATAAGAACAGTAAAAAAACTACAGTAATAAACGAATTAATTAAAATAATGATATAAATAATTATTATAAAAAAAGTTATTATTGTTATTATTACTGTCTTTTTACTATTATCTCTTGTAGTTGTATTAGTATAGATGTAAAAAAATATATATTATAACTGCCAATAATTGCAATAATAATTGATTAATAATTGCAATCATGATGATAATAAATTGACAATAATGATGATAATGATGATGATAATGATGACTAATGTATGATAATGATGATGATAAGGATAATGATGATGATAATCATGATAACAATGACTGATAATAACAAGGAATTGTGTCCATATATAATAAAAAAGGTAAAAGAAAAAAATCCAGAAGTCGAAAAAGTGGCAAAAATCTAGCGAAATTAGCCTTTTGAGAGTAGATGCCAAAATGACCTTTTCCCATGCATTTGATCATTATGGCAATTATTAGGGTAAAAATGATAATAATTACCAGAATTCTATTAATCATGACAGTAATGATGATAAAAGTGAGAATAAAGAGAATTTGTATAATATTTATTATTGTAGTTGTTATTAGAATAGATGTAAAAATATATATTATAACTGCAATAATTGCAATAATAATGATAATAATTGCATAATATGATATAATTGCAATAATGATTGATAATGATTATTATAATGATGATTAATGATGTGATAACCATAATAATGATGATAAAATCACGATAATAATGATGATTAATAACAGGGAAATTGTGTCCTATATAATAAAAAAAATGTAAAAGAAAAAAAAATCAAAAAAGTCGAAAAAGCGGCAAAATCTAGCGAAATATAGCCTTTTGGGAGTAGACTCCATAATGACCTTTTATCCATTCTTTTGATGATTCTGGCAATTATTAGGGTAATAATGATAATAATTACCAGAATTCTATTAATATGGACAATAATGATGATAAAAGAGAGAATAAGAGAATTTCGATAACATTTCATTATTAGTAATGTTAATTAACTATATCATTATTATTATCATGTATTATCACTATTAGTATTATTATTCAATTATGAATTACTATTATTATGATTATGTATTATTCTTAATTATAGTATATTGCCAAAAAACGTAGCATAACTAGAATAATAACAATAATAATAATAAGAAGTATAATCATAATAATACTAGAATTGTTATAATATTGTTATTAATATTATATTGTAATTTATATCAGTATTATTATTTTTACTGGTAGGATAAATCTGTAGACAAAAAGTAGTATAACAGTAATAATTATAGTAATAACGATTATTAATTAAAATAATGATATAAATACTTATTAAAAGACGTTATTATTGTTGTTATTATTGTTATTACTATATTATTGTATTGTTATAGATAGATGTAAAAAATAATAAATTATAACTGAAATAATTGTAAATGATACTGATGATATTGCAATAAATGATGATAAAATTGCAATAATGATGATAATAATTGCATTAATGCCGATAATAATTGCAAAAATGATGATAATAATGCAATAATTGATGATAATGATGATGATAAACGATAATAGCTGATGATCAATCAGGATAATAAAGATGATGATAACAGGAATTGTGTCCATACAAAGGCAAAAGGAAAAAATCACAAAAGTCGAATTAAGGCGGATAAAATCTTAGCGAAATCTAGCCTGTTGAGAGTAGGACTCCAAAATAAATGACGGTTTTTTTTTACAATCATTGAATGCTTATGGCAATTTTCGGGTCTATAATCACATTAATCATCATCATTATCATAATTATTGCAATTATTATCATTGATTGGAATTGTTATCACTATTTTTGCAAACTATTGCAGTTATAATATAATTTTACATCTATATTAATAAGAACTACAATAAGAATAGTAATAACAATATAATAACAATAGTAACGTTTTTTATAATAATTATTTAATATCATTATTTTGATTATACTGTAATTTTTACGGTTATTATTAATTATTTTTACAATTTACTACCAGTAAAAAAGAATAATAATGATAATAATAACAATAATACTATTAACAACAATATTATACAAATTATATTATTATTCATATAGTTATTCTTATTATTATTGTTATATTACGAGTATAATATATTTTTGGCAATAATTATAATAAGTAAAGTATAATAATA
>NW_023663991.1:0-14321 GCF_015228065.2 Penaeus monodon | reverse complement strand
AAAGTTTTTTCCGCTTTTTGGGGGAATTGGGGGGAAAATTTTTTTCTTTTCCCTTTTTTTTTATAAAATGGAGACAATTCCTTTTATTATCATATTATTACATGTTTACACCAATATATCTTTATCATCTCTTTATCATCATTATCATCATTACATCATCATTATCATCATTATTGCAATTTTACTCATTATTGCAATTATTTCATTATTTTGAAATTTTGAGTTATATTTTAAAATTTTGCAACTAAAAAAAACAAAAACAAAAATAATGAAAAAAATAATAAAAAAACAATAATAACGTATTAAATAATTATTTATATCATTATTTTAATTTATTCCTAATTATTACTGTTATATAAAATTTTTGCAATTATACTTTAAAAAAATGATAATAATGAAAATAAAAACAATAATAATTTTAATAACGATATTAAAAACGATATTAACTTATTTTTATACTTATTTTTATTTTTATTTTTGTTATTATTACATTTATAATATATGTTTTGGAAAAAATACAAAAAAAAGTAAAATAATAAAAATAATAAAAATAATAATAAAAAAAAATAATAAAAAAATAATAATAATTATTATTTTTTAAAAAGGTAATAAAATAAATAAAAATAATAAAAAATAAAATAAATAATAAAATAATAATAAAATAATAATAAATAATAAATAAAATAATAATAATAAAAAAATAAGTTATTGATAATTTTAATAACTCAAATGTTAAAAAATTCTCTTTTTTTCTCACTTTTATCCTCATTATTGTCTGATTAATACAATTTTGGTATTATTATCATTATTCCCCTAAAATTGCCAAAATCTCAGAGAAAACGAAAAAAAACGTCATTTTTTGGGGCACTTTTAAAGGCATAAATTTGCTAATTTTTCCCTTTTTTTTTTGGGGAATTATTTTCTATTACCTTTTTTAATTATAAATGGAGACAATTCCTGTTATTATCATCATAATTATCATCATTATCATCATTATCATCATTATCATCAATCATTAAATCATCATTATTGCAATTATTATCAATCATTATTGCAATTATTATCATCATTATTGCAATTATTAAACCATTATTATTGCAATTAATTGCAGTTATAATATATAAATTTTGCAACTATACTAAAAACAACAACAATAATAATAGAAATAACAATAATAAATAACAATAATAACGATATTAAATAATTATTTTTATCATTATTTAATTATATCGAAATTTCCATTTAATTATTACTGTTATAATATTATTTTTGCAATTATACAACTAGTAAAAATGATAATAATGATAATAATAAAATAATAATATTAATAACGAATTTAACGACATTAAATTTTTATCATACAATTATTATTATAATTGTTATTAATTACAGTTATAATATAGTTTTGGCAATAACTAATAAAAAAAGTAATAATAATAATAATAATAATATGATAATAATAATAATAATATTAATAATATAAAATAATAATAAAATAAAAATAATAATAATAAATAATAATATAAATAAATAATAAAAATAGTAATAATAATAATAATAATAATGATAATTTTGATAATATTAATAATCATCATATGTTATCAAAATTCTCTTTATTCTCACTTTTATCCTCATTATTGTCATGATTAATCCGATTTTGGTAATTATTATCATTATTTCCCTAATAATTGCTTAAATCATCAGAGAAATCGAAAAAACGTCATTTTGGAGTATACTCTCAAAAGGCTATATTTCGCTAGATTTTGCCGCTTTTTCGACTTTTGGAATTATTTTCTATTACCTTTTTTATTATAAATGGAGACAATTCCCTGTTATTATCAGCATAATTTCATTATTATCATCATATTATCATTAGCATCTCATGTATCATCATTATCTCATTATCAACATTAATCATCATCATTATCATCTATATTGCCATTATTATCATTCATTTTGCATTATTATCATCATTATTGCAATTATTATCATTATTATTGCAATTATTGGCAGTTATAAATGTAATTTTGCAACTATACTAATAACACACAACAACATAATAATAAATATAAATAACAATACTAATATAATAATATACCTATTATAAAATTATTTATCTCATTCATTTTTATAATTATCGTAATTACAGTTATTATTACTGTTATAATAATGAATTTTGCAATTATACTACTAGTAAAATGATAATGTAATAAATAACAATATAATATTAAATAACGATATTATCACGACTATTACATTATTATAATACTTATTATTTTTTATTATTGTTATTTTACTAGTTTAATATATGTTTTGGCAAGAATACTAATAAAAAAAGTAATATAATATATAATATAATAATTATCATAATAATAATAATAATTAATAATAATTAATAATAATAATAATAATAATAATAAAATAATAATAATATGATGATAAGAATATTATTATTATTATTATTATTACAATATAATAATAATAATAATAATAATAACATATAATAGAATAATAATAATTCGAATAATAGATCATATAATAATAATAATAATATAATAATAAATAGTAATAATAGTACTAATACTCATGATAGATATAATAATCTATATGATACTATGGATATAGTAATAATCATCGAATGGTATCACCATTCTCTTTATTCTCACTTTTATCCTCAGTTATTGTCATGATTATCGATTTGGTACTTATTATCATTATTTCCCTAATATTGCCAAATCATCAGAGAAATTCGAAAAATGTCATTTTTGGATTTACTTCAAAGGCTATATTTTCGCTAGATTTTACCGCTTTTTCACACTTCTGGGGAATTATTTTCTATTCCTTTTTTTTATTATACATGGAGACAATTCCCTGTTATTCTCATCATTATTATCATATTTATCATCAATATTATCATTATCATCATCATTATCAATCTTATCACATCATTATCATCATGCTTACAATTTATTTATCATCATTATTTGCAATTATTATCTTATTATTGCAATTATTGCAGTTATAATCCTATAATTTTTGCAATATAATATGACAACAACAATAATTAAGAGAATAAGACATAAAAATCATAATAATAAACCACGATATTATATAATTATTTAATGCATATTTTAATTATATCGTAATTACAGTAATTATTACTGTTATAATAATTATTTTTGCAATTTATAACTACTAAGTAAATGATAATAATTATAATAATAACAATAATAATATTAATACCATATCATAAACGACCATTAGCATTATTAAAATACTTATTATTATTATTATCGTATTATTACAGTTATAATATATTTTTGGCAATAATACATAATAAAAAAAAGTAATAATAATAATAAGACATATACTAATAATACCATAATAATAATACTAATAATACTGATATAATAATCATATACTAATAATAATAATAATAATATAATATTAATATATTAACATCTAATAATAATAATAATAATCCATATTGTCATGATTAATACGATTTGGTAATTATTATCATGATTACCCTAATAATTGCCAAATCATCAGAGAAATTCGAAAAACGTCATTTTGGAGTATACCCCTTTTCAATAGACTAATTTCGCTAGATTTTTCCCGGTTTTTCGCCTTTTGGGAATTATTTTTCTTTCAACCTTTTTTTTATTATATAATGAAGACAGTTCCTGTTAGTTATCATCATTATTATCATGATTCTCATCAATATTATCATATCAATCATCATTATCACATTATCATCATCATATCATCATATTGCAATTATTTCAATCATTATTGCAATTAATATCATTATTTTGCATTATTTCAGTCTACGATATTATTTGCAACTATATCTAACTAAAACCCACAATAATAATAGAAATCCCATATCAATAACAATAATAACGATATTATAATATTTTTTTATCATTATTTTAATTAATATCGTAATCCAATAATTTTAACTGTTTCTAATAATTATTTTTGCAATTATACTACTATAACAAGATAATACTGATAATAGTAAACAATATATATTAATAACGATATTATAACGACTATTAACCTTATTATTATACATATTATTATTATTATTATTGAAAATTATTACCGTTAAATAAGTTATTGACATATCTAATAAAAAAATATAATAATATACTATACTAATAAATATGATAATAAATAATAAATACTAATAATAATAATAATGAGGATGATTATAATAATAATAATATAATAATAATAATAATAATAATAATAATAATAATCATATACATAATCATATTATTATTATTAATTTTATTGATAGTAATCTAATAATCATATATAATAATACGTCGTCACTAGTACTACCTAATAAAATAATAATGATACTAATACTGCATAATAATAATAATAATGATAATAACGATTTTGGTAAATATTATCATTATTACACTAATAATTGCCAAATTCATCAAAGAAATCGAAAAAACGTCATTTTGGAGTATACTCTCAAAAGGCTATATTTTCGCTAGATTATGCCGCTTTTCACTTTTGGGAATTATTTTCTTTTACCTTTTTTATTATAAATGGAGACCATTCCTATTATATCGTCATTATTATCATGATTATCATCAATATTATCATTATCATCAACATTATCTCATTATCATCATTATCATCATCATTATATCATTATTTTGCCAATTAATTACATCATTATTGCATTATTATCATAATTATTCCATTATTATCATTATTTTGCAATTATTGCATTATAATATGATATTTTTTGCAGTATACTAAGAACAGCAACAATAATGATAGTAAATACAATAATAATGATCAATTATAACGATATTACAATAATTAATTTATATCATTATTTTAAATTAAAATCGTAAATTACAGTAATTGATTACTGTTTTACTATTATTTTTGCATTATCTACTAGTACAAAGGATAATATGATAATAATACAATAATAATTTAATGTAACGATATTATAACGACTATTAAATTATTATTATACTTTATTATTATTATTGTTATTGTTATTATTACAGTTATAATATTGTTTTGGCAATAATACTATAAAAAAGTATAATAATAATAAGAATAATAGATAGTAATAATGTAAGATAATAATAATAATTAAGGATAATAATAATAATAATATAATTATAATAATATTAAATAGTAATCAATAACATAATAATAACAATATAAATATGATTATTATTATTCATTATATATAATATATAATAAAATAATAAGAATAATACTAATAATAATAATAATCAAATAATATATAATAATAATATATATTTATAATTTGATATATTAATATCATCAATGGTATCAAAATTCATCGTTATTTCTTACTTTTTACCTCATTGGTCATGATTAAATATACGATTTTGTTTAATGTTTTATCTCTATTACCCTAATAATTGCCAAATCATCGAGAAATCGAAAAAACCGACGTCATTTTGGAGTATACTCTCAAAATGCTATATTTCGCTAGATTTTGCCACTTTTTCGACTTTTGGGAATTTATTTTTCTTTACATTTTTTTAAAGTTATAGATGTAGACAATTCCTGTTATTATCATCATATTATTATGATTTATCATCAATTATCATCATTATCATCAGCCTTACCATCATTATTGCAATTATTATCATCATTATTGCAATTATATAATTAATTTTGCAATTATTGCAGTTATGTATATAATTTTGCACTATAGCTAATACCACAACATAATATAGGAATAACCATAATAATAACAATAATACAGATATTAATAGATAATTATTTATATTATCCTTTTTAATGAATATCGTAATTACGTAAAATTAATTACTTTTATAATAATTATTTTTGCAATATCTACTAGGAAACATGATAATAATGATAATAATACTTAATATTATAGCGATATTATAATCGACTATTAATATTATTTTATACTTATTACTTATTATTATTACGTTATAATATATGTTTTGGCAATAATACTAATAAAAAAAAAGTAATAATATATAATATTAATAATAATAATGAAATACATGTAATAATCATAATAATAATAATAATAATAATAATAAATAATAATAATAATAATAATAATAATAATAATAATAGTAATAAGATAATACTAAACTAAATAATCATTATTATTATTATATAGTAATAATATATAAGGATAATAATACTAATAATAATAAAATATAACTAAGAATAATAATAATAATAATAATAATAATGGTAATATAATATAATATGATAATATTGATAATATTAATAATCTCAATGTTATCAATTCTCTTTATTCTCACTTTTATCCTCGTTAATTGTCATCAATTAATACGATTTTTGGTAATTAATGTCAATTATTACCCTAATTTGCCAAAATCATAAGAGAAATCGAGAAAACGTCATTTTGGAAGTATACTCTCAAAAGGCTATATTTCGCTAGATTTTTGCCGCTTTTTCGACTTTTGGGATTATTATCTTTTTACCTTTTTTTATTATAATGGAGACAAGTCCTGTTATATCATCATTATTTAAGATTATCATCAATATTATCATTATCATCATCATTATCATCATTATCATCATTATCATCATCATTAGCATCATTATTGCAATTATTTATCATCATTATTGCAATATTATCATTATTATTGCAATTTTATTGCGGTTAATAATATTAATTTTGCAACTAACTAATACAACAACATAATAATTGAGAAATAACAATAATAATAACAAATAACGATATTTCTAATAATTATTTTTATATCATTATTTTAATGTAATATCGTATATTACAGTAATTAATTACTGTTATAAATTATTTTTGCATTATACTACATAAAAATGATAAATAATGATAATAATAACAATAATTCTTAATACGATATTAAACGACTGATTAACATTCTTATTGACATATATTATTATTATTATTGTATTATTATTACTGTTATAATATATTGTTTGGCATATACTAAAAAAAAAAAAAAAAAAAAAAATATAATAAGACTTAATAATAATAAGACGAAGTACAGGATTAATGATAATAGTAATAGATAATAATAATAAGAATAATAATAATAATACTCATAATAATAATAATAAGAATGATACTATATAATAAATAAATAATAATAGCAATCATGATAATAATTATTATTATTATATAGTAATAATAAATAATATCATCATAATAATAATCATACTATAATAATAATAATAATAATACAATATACTTATATAATAATATCAATAATAATACTAGATATACCTAATAATAATAATCATACATAATCCTACCATCATACTACTATACTAATCAATGCATAATGTACTCACGACTACATGATAAATGATAATATTGATCCTCCTCCATGTTTATCAAAATTCTCTTGATTCTCACTTTTATCCTCACTTATTGTCAGATTAATACGATTTTGGTAATTATCATCATTATTACCCAATAATTGCCAAAATCATCAAGAGAAATCGAAAAAACTCCAAGTTTGGAGTATACTCTCAAAAGGCTATATTTCGCTAGATTTTTGCCGCTTTTTCCGACTTTGGAATTCTTGTCTTTTACGCTTTTTTAATATCGATGGAGACAATTCCTGTTGTTACATCATTATTATCATGATTATCATCAATATTATCCTTATCATCATCATTTATCATACATTATTGCATTTATTATCATTACTGCAATTATTATCATTATTATGCACTATTGCAGTTATAAATATAATTTTGTCCACTATACTATGACTTACAACAATAATAAAGAATCAACAATATATACCAATATACGATATTAATAATAAGTTAGTTTATATCATTATTTTAATTAATATCGTAATTAAGAGTAATTATTACTGTTATAATAATTATTTTTGCAATTATACTACTAGTAAAAATGATAATAGGATAATGTAACAATAATATATTAATAACGATATTATAATGCTATTACATTTTATTATCACTTATTTATTATTTATTATTTTGTTATGATTGCAGTTATTATATGTGTTGGCTAATAATACTAATACAACAGTAATAATAATAATAATATTAATAATAATAATAATAATAATACTATAATAATCTAACAATATTTATAATTATTATTATGATATTTATTATTATAATAAGTATATAATATAATAATAATAATAATAATAATTTTATTATTATAATAAATACTTAATAATAATAGTAATAATAATAATAATAATGATAATGTTGATAATATTCATAATCATCAAATGTTATCAAAATTCTCTTATTCTCACTTTTATCCTCATTTTGTCAGATTAATACGATTTTGGTATATTATCATTAATTACCCAATAATTGCCAAAATCACCAGAAATCGAAAAAAACGTCATATTGGATATATTCTCAAGGGCTATATTTTCGCTATGATTTTTGCCGCTTTTTCGACTTATTGGAATTATTTTCTTTTACCTTTTTTTATTATAATGGAGACCTATTCCTGTTATTAATCACATTATTATCTCATTATCATCATTATCATCATCATTATCATCATTATTGCATTATTATCATCATTATTGCCAATTATTAGCATTATTGCAATTATTGCGTTATAATATATAATTTTGCACTATACTAATAACAACAACAATAATAATAAAATTACCAATAGTATCACAATATAACGATATTATATATTATTTTTATCATAATTTTAATTTAATATCGTAATTCCAGTACAGTATTACTGTATAATATTTTTTTTTGCAATTATCACTACGAGTAAAAAGATATAATGATAATAATACAATAATAAATATAATAACGATATATACCGAACTATTGAACATTATTATCATCCTATTATTTTTATATTATTGTTATTATTACAGATATGTATATTTTTTTGTCAATAATACTAAATAAAAAGTATAATAATAATATAATAATAATAATGATAATACATAATATAATATTTAGTATAATAATAAGAATAATAATAATATAATAATAATAATACTGACATAATAATATATATATATAATAATAATATGAAAATAATAATAGTAATAATTATATTATTATTAGCTAGTAATAATAATAATAATAATTGAACATAATAATAATAATAATAATAAAATAGAATAATAAAAATATTAATAAATAAGGTCATAATAATGATAATATGTAATATTAATAATCCATCATATGTTTCAAATCTCTTATTCTCACTTTTATCCTCAGTATTGTCATGGATTATCCGAATTTTTGGTAATTATTATCATTATTTCCCTATACATGCTTAAATCTCAGAGAAAATCGAAAAGCGTCATTTTGGAGTATACTCTCAAAGGCTTATTTCGCTAGATTTTGCCGCTTTTTTTCGACTTTTGGGATTATTTTCTATTATCCTTTTTTAATATAATGGATACACTTCCTGGTATTATCATCATTATTATCATGATTATCATCAATATTATCTTATCATCATCATTTCATCATTATGATCACTATCATCATTATCATCATCATTATCTCATTAGTGCAATTATTATCATCATAATTGCAATTATTATCATTCATTATTTGAATTATTATCCTTATTATTGCAATTATTGCCATGTTATATAGATAATTTGCAACTATACTAATACAACAACCATAAATAATTGAAATACAAATAATAATAATAATAGGAATAACGATATTTATAATTTTATTTTATCATTATTTTAATTAATATCGTAATTACAGTAATTATACTGTTATCTAATTCATTTTTGTAATTTATACTACTAATAAAATGATATAATAATAATAATAATAACTAATATAATATTAATAACTGATTTAACGACTATTACATTATTATATACTTATTATTATTATTGATTGTTATTATTACAGTTATACTATATATTTTTGGCAATAATACTAGTAACAAAAGTAATATAATAATAATCATAATAATAATAATAATACTATAATAATATAATAATAATGAATAATCATAATAATAAATAGTGATACTAAAATAATAATGGTTAATAATGATATATAATAATAATAATAATAATATCAATACTGATAATAATAATATACATAATAATATAATGAATGATAGTACAAAAAAAAAAAAAATCTAAGTACTATAATTATTATTATTATTACAAATAGTATAATAATAATTAATAATAATAACAATAATTATAATAAATGAATAATTATAATAATATAAGATAATAATAATAATAATATAATAATAAGATAATAATATAATGTATATAATAATCATAATAATAATAATATTGATAATATTAATAATCATCAAATGTTATCAAAAATTCTCTTTATCCACCTTTTATCCTCATTATTGTGTCCCATGAAGTTAATCCGATTGTTGGTAATTTATGTATCATTATTTTCCCCTATAATTTGCCAAATATCATCAGAGAAATCGAAAAAACGTCATTTTGGATTATCTCTCAAAAGGCTAATTTCGCTAGATGTGCCGGCTTTTTCGACTTCTGGGAATTATTTTCTATTTTTGTTACCTTTTTACTTATAAATTGAGACATTCCTGTTATTATCATCATTATTATCATGATTATCAATCATATTTATCTTATCATCATCATTATCATCATTATCATCTCATTATCACATTATTACAATTATTATCATAATAAGTGCAATTATTATCATTATTATTGCCGATTGTTGCAGTTATAATCTATAATTTGCAACTATAGCTAATACCACAACAATACTAATATAAATAACAATGTAATAAATAATAATACGTATATATATTATTTTAGTCATATATTTATTAATAATCGTATTACAGTAATTATTACTGTTCTAATAATTATTTTTGCAATTATCCTACTAGTAAAAATGATAATATGATAATAATAACAATAAAATATTAATAACGATATCATAAACGACTATTACCTCTATCATAATACTTATTATTATTATTTTGTTATTATTACAGTTTATAATATATTTTTTGGCAATAATACTAATTAATAAAGGAATAATAAATAATAGTATAATAATAATAATAATAAAAAATAATATAATGATAATAATATAATAATAACATAATAATAATATATAGTAATAATATAATAATAATAATAATAATACTAATAATAGTAATAATAATATTAATAATAATAATGATAATATTGATAATAATTCATAATCAATCAAAGTTATCAAAATTCTCTTTATTTTCACTTTTATCCTCATATATTGTCATGATTAAATCGATTTTGGTAATTATTTATCTTATTTACCCTAAATGATTGCCAAACAATCCTCATAGAATCGAAAAATGTCATTTGGAGTATAGCTCTCACAATGCTATATTCGCTAGAATTTGCCGCTTTTTTTCGACTTTTGGGAATTATTTTCTTTTAACCTTTTTTATTATAAATGGAGACAAATTCCTGTTATTATCATCATTATTTCATGATTATCATCAATATTATCATTAAATCATCATCATTATCATCCTTATCATCATCATTTATCATCATTATTACAATTATTATCATCATTATTGCAATTCTTCTCATTATTATCATTGCAATTATTTGCATTATAATATATATTTTGCAACTATGCTAATACAAACACAACCATAATATAGAATAACATATACTAACAAATAATAACATATTTATCATAATTATTTGTATCATTATTTTTTAATTATATCGGATTCCCGTAATTATTCTGTTATAATATTTATTTTTTTGCAATTATACTACTAGTAAAATGTAAGATGATATAATAACATAATAATTTATAACGATTATTAAACCGACTCTTAAACAGTAGTATTATAGCTTATTTTATTATTATTAGTGTTTATTATCACAGTTATATATATGTTTTTGGGCAATATACTATAAAAAAAGTATAGTGACTATAATATAATATGGATATACATATATAATAATATTAATAATAGATACTATAATAATAATAATAATATATAATAATAATAATAATAATAATAATGATAATAATAATAGTAATAAACACAGATATATAATTATTATTATTAGTATTCCAATGTAATAATACTCATATATAACAATAATAATATACTAATAATAATAATAATAATAATAATAATAATAATCTAAATAATAATAGTAATAATAATAATAATAATGATAATTTATGGATAATATTATTAAATCATCATATGTTATCAAATTCTCTTTATTCTCACTTTTATCCTCATTTATTGTCATGATTATCCGCTTTTGGTATTATTACATTATTTTCCACTAAGTAAATTGCCAAAATCATCAGAGAAATCGAAACCTCATTTGGATTATAGCTCTCAAAAGGCTATATTTCGCTAGATTTTGCCGCTTTTTCGACTTCTGGTAATTATTTTCTATTTACCTTTTTTTAATTTAATGGGACAATTCCTGTTTAATTATCATCATTATATACATGATATCATAATATTATCATTATCATTATCTATCAGCATCAGTAATCATCATTACATCATTATTGCAATTATTTCATCCTTCTTGGCAATGATTATCATCATTCTTGCATTATTATCATTATTATGCAATTATGCAGTTATAATATATAATTTTGCAACTATCCTAATAACAAAACAATAATCTATAAAAACAATAATAATAATAATATAATAGCGATTTATAATATTTATTTATATCCTTATTTTTTATTTAATTCGTAATTACAGTAATTATTACTGTTATTAATAATTATTTGTTTGCAATTATACTACAGTAAGAAATTGATAATAATGACAAAAATAATAATAACAATAATAATTTAATAACGATATTATAACGACTATTACCTTATTATGATACTTGTATTATTATTATTGTTAATTATTACGTTATAATCATATGTTTTGGCAATAATACTTAATAAAAAAGTAGTAATATAGTAAGACAATTAATTAATATAATAATATCATAGATAATAATATAATAATCATAATATACTCTAGCTATATAATAATGAATATTAATAATAATAATAATAATAATAAATAATACTATCATAATAAATAATAATAATAATAATACTAACTCATAATAATAATAATGACTCATAATAATCCTCACACTTATTATTATTATTACAATATATAATCTAATAATAAATAATAACAATAATAATAATACATAGTAATAATATAATATAATCTGATCATAAATAATCCTTAATAATAATAGTCATAATCATCATTGACATAATGATAACTTTGTGATAATTTAATAATATCACATGTTATCAAATTCTCTATTATTCTCACTTTTATTCCGCATCTATTGTCCATGATTGATCTATTTTGGTAATTATTATCATTATTAACCCCTAATATTTGCCAAACTCCTCAGAGAAATCGAAAACCGTCATTTTGGGGACGTATAACTCTCAAAAGGCTTATATTTCGCTAGATTTTTGCCGCTTTTTTTCGACTTTGGGAATTATTGTTCTTTTACCTTTTTTCTTATAAATGGAGACAATTCCTGTTATTATCATCATTTTATCATGATGATCATCAATGTTATCATTATATCATCAATTTCGTCATTATCCTACATCATTAATCATCATTAATTGGCATTATTATCATCATTATTGCAATTATTATCATTATTATTGCATTATTGCAGTTATAGATATATAATTTTTGCAACTATTCTAAGAACAACAACCATAATAATAGAATAAAATAATAATAAGAATAATAACGATATTTATAATATTATTTATATACTTATTTTAATTAATATCGTAATTTACAGTATTTATTATTATTAATTAGTTTATACTTATTATTATTATTATTTTATTGTTATTATTCAGGTATAAATATATGTTTTGGCATAATACTAATGAAAAAGTAATAATCATATAATAATAAATAAATAATAATATAATAATTGAATAATAAGTATGAATAATGGATAATAATAATAATAATATAATAATGATAATACTAATATAATATCATAATAATAATAATATACGATAATAATAATATATACTTAATGTTAGTTAAATTTCATAATCATCAAAATGTTATCAACTTCTCTTTATTTTCACTTTTATCATCATTATTATCATGATGAATACCATTTCTGGTAATTATTATCATTATTACCCTATCATTGCCAAAATCATCAAGAATCGAAAAAACGAGTCATTTTGGTGTATACTCTCAAAAGGCTATATTTTTGCCTAGATTTTGCCGCTTTATTTTTCCG
>NW_023663990.1:0-14323 GCF_015228065.2 Penaeus monodon | reverse complement strand
GGGTTTAAAACCCCCCCCTGTTGGGGTAACTGGGGAATATTTTCTCAAAGTGGCCTGAGCATATGACTCCCCAACCCCCCGAGGCTGGCTGGCGTGTTAGTGAATGAATTCATTACCCTTTTGGTGTGCCTTCTGAACGCACCTGACCAAGGCCCGTGAGTTTGAGTCACGGGGGTTCCCGTGGTGTTGCGAGCTGTTTAGGGGTGCCAAGACCGGACGACACCCCTCCATCCACATCCGATGGTTTGGGAGCTTTTTAACCGTACCCTTGCTCAAACAGTTAGCCAAAAATTTTGCGGGAAAGTCAGGAAGACGGGACGTCAACTGCCCGCCCTGCTCAGGGCCTCCCGGGTTGTTTGTATCTCACTGTGTTGTGTTCGTATATCTGTTTGTTTGGGTTTTTCATGATGCTTGAGGGAGAAGAAAACACAAATTAAAAATTAAAAAGTAGGTTTTTTTGTAATCGCTCTGAAAAAAAATAAAAGGGAGTCTTTACAGCCCTGTGCGTCACGCGTCGGCCTGCCCGAGAGGCTACTGCCAGACGTTGACAAAGACACAAGATAAAATATTGTACTTATAAATTGTACAGAGAATTCATTTTTAATAGGCGAAGCTAACAGAAAATATAGAAAACATAATTTTCTTTTTTCACATGGTGTAACATACACAAAAAAGGCACCCCTATACAAATAAAATCATATTTCACAATACGGTACGAAAATATTGTCATCTATCCCGTACATGGCGGCACACAATAGGGCCTCAAAATCACAAAGTTCCAACTCATTTTTTTATCACAACCCACATCTCCCCCCCCCCTTTACGTTCACTAGGGGGATCTTGAACGGACTTCGAGTGATACGTTCCGAACGTCGAGGTTCAACAGGCAAAAAGATGGGGCAGAAGATCCAGGTGCATCATCTGAACCCCTTTTTCCAAATCTTTTTGAGTTCCAATCATGAGCTGTGTAGGGCGCAAAGAAGCGTCGATTGCGCCACAGTTTTAAACGGCCACTTGGAAGCCTGAGGATAATCCAGATTTTTCCAAAAACCCCCGCATGCCAACCTTTCCCAAAACGCTTGGATGTGGGTCCTGGTTTTCGCACATGGCCCCAATTCAAAACTTGGAAAGTGTGTGGGCACGAGTTCTAGCGGGCTTCACGTCCTTGGCACTACTGCGGCACGAGTCCAGTCTTCAGCCTTGGTCTGCCACTCCTTTTCATAAAGGGCAAGAGTGGGAAGGCACACAGGGCGGGGGGCATACCAAACAGAATTGAGCGGGAGAACGCCAGTGAAATTTGGGGCGTTACGCAATTCTGGGTAAGCCCTTCGAACTCCTCACAGTCAATATTCCCGTTGGGTGTGTTTTTTCGGTCAGATACTTGACTTTCTTCACAGCAGCATCTGCATGCCATTGGACTTTGGGTAAGGGGAGCTTGCATACTGACGCACTCCCCATCGCTGAAGGAAATGAAAACCCCCCGCGGAAGTGATTCCGCCATGGGTGCGCAGGTGAACTGGCACCCCAGTGGAGAATTCATCAGAGAACCCAATGCAAGATTCCTGCAACGAGGCTCCGTGGCCCTACTTGGGGTGGGGGGGCCCCAGGCCCTTTCCCCTTCCGTCCCCGCACTCTTCCGGCATCACGGCCCTGCCTTTGTGGGACTTGGTGCCTGTCGCTCCTCCACCACCCTCTACTCCCAGTGCTTCTCCGGGGTCTCCTGGCAACGCTTATCCGGGGGTCTCCTCGGCAGGCAGCCCCTCCGGCAAGTCCTCGGCAGGCAGCTCCCCCGGGCAAGTCCTCGGCGGCAGCTCCCCCGGGCAAGTCCTCGGGGGCCGGTCCTCCGGCGGGCCCTTGGGCAGGCACTCCCCGGAAAGTCCTCGGCAGGCACTCCTCCAGGTGTCCTCGGACGGCGGCCCTTCGGCGCGTCCTCGGCAGGACTCCTCCGGGTGCCTGGGCAGGGGCCCCTGGGGTGTCCTCGGCGGCAGCTCCTTCGGGATGGTTCCCCGGCAGGCAGCCCCCCCGGGATGGCTTGGGGCAGGCGCCCCTCCGGGATGGTTTCGGCGGCAGCTCCCCCGGGGATGGTTTCGGCAGGCAGCTCCTCGGCGCATTTGCGGCAGGCAGCTCCTCCGCGCATTTTCGGCGGGCGCTCCTCCGGCGCATCTTCGGCAGGCAGCTCCTCCGGCGTTTTTTGGCAGGCGCTCCCCCGGGCCTTTTTCGGCAGGCGCTCCTCCGCCTCTTGGGTGGCCTCCCCGGGCGCACTGCGGCAGGCAGCTCCCCCGGGGCGCATCTCGGCAGGCACCCCTCCGGCGCATCTGCGGTAGGCAGCTCCTGGGCGCATTTTCGTACAGCTCCCCCGGCGCTTTTTGGGTAGGCAGCTCGCCCGGCGCATTTTCGGCAGGCAGCTCCCCGGGGATTTTCGGTAGGCAGCCCCTCCGGCGTCGGCGGAGAGTGAAACATTCGACGCCAGAAACTGCCACTGGCGAACTCGCAGTTAAAATCTACGGGCTGCTGGGGAGGGAGGCGAAGATCAGCTCCGAAAACGGCAGTTCCTCCTTCCCGACGGGCTTCCCCCCTTTTCACCCCCTCTGTTTTTATCCACTGGAGCAATGAAATAAACTGTGGGGGTGGGATGCTGGACTGGCTCCTTCAGACTCTTCAAGGCTAGAGTCTGATTTCCCGGGTCGTTTCTTACGGGCCTTTTTGCGGTTTTTTTTCCTTTCCCCATGGTCCCGGGTAAGGGTGAAAGTAAACAAAAATTGGGCAAAAAACCCGGGGAAAATTCCGCCATGCAGTGTGGGGAGGAGTGTGTGTGCGGGGCATCCCGGGACGTCATCGGGACGTGCGGGTAGGCGGCCGCGACGCGAGAGAATCAGCGCTCACGAAGGTCGTAGAGAGCGCAAAAATAGTCTCGCTCTACGATCTTAATATCTTCGATTCGGCTCCTTATCTGTAAATATAGCACGCAAAAAACAAAATACCATAGCACAACACTACACTTCACTAAGCACCCAAATTCCGCACTAATGAAAAAATCACTCCGAGCGGGGTTTTTTACTGAGGGGCCACGAGGGTGGAGGAGGGCAGGGCAGGCACAGGCCAAAGGCGGGCGTCAGAAAACGAATACCTGGATCACTGGGGCCATTTTGTATACTCATGGTTGTTTCTTATATCTGTTTGTTTGGTGTTTTCTCTTATGCTTGAGGGAGAGAACACCCAATTAAAAATTTAAAATAGGTTCATTGTAGATCAGCTCTGACAAAAATAAAAGGGAGCTCTTAAGTCCTGTGCGTCCCGTCGGCCCGCCCCAGAGGCCCTTTCTGCCAGATGTGACTACAGAACAAGATAAAAATTGTACTCTATAAATTGTACGAGAATCCACTCTTTTACATAGGCGATACTAAACAGAATATAATAAACATAATCTTTTATATTTTACTGGGTAACTATCACACAAAAGGCAGCAATAATAATAAAATTTTTTATCACAATACAGGTACGACAATATTGTCTCATATCCGTACAGCGGTCCCAATATGGCGCCACAAATCACATAAGTATCACAACTCCTTTATTACACAAACCCCACCGGGGTGCGTGCAGGGTAACAGGGTTCACACCTGCCCGACTCCGTTTGGGCCCGGGGCTCGGGTACCGGGGTTTGGCCACAGGGGGGCCAAACCCGACTGAACTTGCCCTTCCATCCAGCTTATCATGGCATGGGAAAAAACCTGGCGGGGGTGCAAAAACGGGCGTGGGGAAGTAGGTAGCCGGGCCATGCCATGAAGGAGACCTATGACCGCGCATGAGGGGAATGAGGTAATCATAGGTGCAGAGTGGGCTGCTAAAACCCCCGTCAGAAGCAGGGCCCTCGCCGAAGCTCAGAGCCCCTGGAGGGGGCCCTACACGGTGGTAGCGGCCCTCTTGAGTCACCTATCGAATTCGCAGAGGGCGAAAACGACCCTGTGTTGTCCACGTGGCCAGCTGTGGCGTTTTCCATGGGCCCGGAAGCTACTCCTGGGGCCATGGGGAAAAGGGAAATGAAGTTAGCCCCAGTGCGGCGATGAGGACGTGGCAACCTGACCCAGATGAGGACGGCTTTGGACGGTGGGGGCGATGCAGCAGATGTCAATGGTGCCATGAGCCAGGTCTTGGGGGCAGGAGATACCCCCCGGGGGGCCACGCCATCTACCCCGCCCCACCTCCTCCAAGGGGACCCCAGCAAGCGAAGAAAAACCACGCTGGATGAAAGATTTTTGGGTTTCTAGAAATGATTTTATTTAAATTTTTTTTGTAGTTTGTTTAGGTTTAGATATGTAAAACAGACGGGGCGTCTCTTCATAGGGGGGGGATAGGATACGCCCGTGGGTCTTTGTCTCGGCGAAAAATGTTTAACATGAAGGCACCCGGGCAAAACGACGCAAATGGCTGTGAGCGGAGGAGCAGGGGCAAGCCGGGGAGAGGCGTTGGGGGCTGCTCCCGGAAGACCTCGTGTGTGGGCCTTGTGACCTGAAAAACCTGGGTTTTCCCCCGTTTTTAAGCTGTATTGTGCTGTGTGCAGCTGGTTTTCCCCCTTATTGTGCCATAGAAAAGTGTACGGGGAAAAAATTGTGTAAATAAAGGAAAAAACGTCTTTTGGGTTTTCCGTGCCCTGCCTCGCCATTGGCGTTTCCTCTCCCGGTTTCGGACGCTGTGGTGTTCGGGGCCCCTTTTGGGGCTGTTTAGTGTTCACGACCCTGGGATACAGCCGTCTGCCTGCCCCGCCTTTGTTGGTGGCGGAGAGAGAGGCGGCCGGCGTAACAATATATATTTATAAAATAAAAATATATATATATAATATATATAATTTTAACATATATGAAAAAATATGTAAATAAATATTCATAAAATCATAACCCAAAATTATAATATATATATATATTAAATATATAATAATAATAAATATATATTTATATTATATATATATATACAATATATATATATAAATTATATTTTATTATAAAATTATATATATATAATATAATATATATATATATAAATATATTATTTTATATATAATATTATTTAAAAATTTAAAATAAACACACAAAACCCCCACACATACATATATATATATATATATATAATATATATATATATATATATACATACATATATATTTTGTATGTATACATGCATACACACACACACACAAAGTTTATAATTAAAATATTATTTAAAAATATTTTAATTTAATAAAAACAAAACTTAAAGTTTTGGGGTGTGTGGTTTAATAATATATATATAAAATTTTATAATATATTTTATATAATATAATATATATTTATATATTCATATAATATATACATATGTTTATATATATATATATATATAATATATATATATAATTTATATAAAATATATATGCGAAATTTTTTATGGCATGTGTGAATATAATATATATATATAATTATATATAATATTAAAATATAATTTTATATATATTAATATATATTTTTATATATATAAATTTTATATTAAAATTAAATATATATAAAATTTTTAAAGAGAGAAGAGAGAGAGAGAGAGAGGAGAGAGGAGAAACAAAACACACCACAGACACACACACACACAAATATATATACATCAGACATATAGATTATATATAATATATATATATATATATATATATATATATATATATGTAATATATATAAATAAATAAATAATCTATATTAAAAAAATATATATATATAATATATATAATATATATAATTTTATAATATATATATATATAAAATTTTAAATTTTTATATATTTAAATAATATAATAATTATATTTATTATATAATATATCTATATAATATATATTATATAAATATATATTTATATATTATTATATTATAAATATATATATATTATATAAAATTTTATATTTAAAATAAATTTTTTTTTTTTAAATTTTTATTTTATTATTTTTTTTATTTATAACTATTTTGATTCAAAAATTTATTTTTTTTTTAAAAATATTATATATATTATATAATTAATTTTAAAATATTATATAGATAATTATATAATATATTATATATTTAAAATATATATATAATAATATTTTTTATATATAATATAATTTTTTTATATAATTCAAAAAAAATTTTATAAATTTATTATTTTTAATATATATATTAATGTTTTTTAAAATTTTTTTTTTTTGGGGGGTGTTTGTTTTTTTTTTTTTTTTTTCCCCCCCCCCCCCCCCATATATATATATAAAATTATAAATTTTATATATATATTTATTAAAATTATTTATATATTTTAACATATATAATATATTTTATATAATATTATTTTATATATAAATAAATAATATATATATATGACACAACCCAAAAACCATAAATTATATATTATATATATATATATTATATTATAATATAAAATATATTTTTTATATAATAATGTATTTTTTTTTAAATATATTAAAATAAATATTATATATAATATTTTAAAACCCCCAAACCCCTTAATTTAAATTTAATAAAATTATTTTAAAAATATATATTATATTATTTAAAACTTAAGGGGTTGGTGTTAATGTATACATCAATTAAATTATAAAATAATATATATAAAATTAAATTAATATATTTTATTTGTTTTTGGGGTGGTTTGTTTATTTTTGGGTTTTTAATATTTATGTATAATTAATTTTTAATTAATATTTTAAAAAAACCTTATAATATATTATATTATAAAAATTTTAATATTTATTTAATGATTTTTTTAAATTATTTTTTATACTAAATTTATTAAATTTAATTTTTATAATTTATATTATATTTAAATTATGTTAAATATATAAAAATTTTTTAAAAAAAAAAAATTATATTTTTATTATTATATATATTTATTTAAAATATTTTTTTAAATATATTTTTTTTTTTTCTTTTATTCAATTTTTATATTATTAATATTTTAAATATAATATATATATAATAATATTGTTACCCCGGGCCGCCTGCTCCCCGCCCCCCCAACAAAGGGGCATAGGCAAGGGGGTTTCTATCCACAGGGTCGTGAACACTGAAACAGCTCAAAGGCACCGAAACCCCACAGCGTCCCGAACCACCAGGAGAGGAAAACCCCAATGGCGAGGCAGGGCAGGGAAAAAGGAAAAACAAAAAAATGACTCTTTCCTTATTTTCCACATTATTTACCCTACACTTTTCTATAGGAAAAATACAGGGGGGAAAAAGCATGTCACACAGCACAATACAGTTTATAAGGGGGAAAACACCAGGTTTATTCGGGTCCCCAAGGCCACCACAGGTCTTTCCACGGGAGCAGCCCCAATGCCTCTCCCCCTTGTTCCTCCCTCCTCCGTTTCACAGCCAGTTGCGTCGTGTTTTCCCCCAGGTGCCTTCATTTAAACAATGTTTCCACGAGAAAAAAGCCCCCACGGGCGTATCCTATCCCCCCCCATGAACAGAGCCCCTCTGCTCGACATATCAAAACCTGAAACAAACACAAAAAAATTTAAATAAAATCATTTCTCAGAAACAAAAAAATCTTTCATCCGCGGGGCTTTTTCGCTCTCCTGGGGTCCCCCTTGGGGGGTGTGGGCGGCGGTAGTTTGGGCCGGCACCCAGAGGGGTACTCCTGTCCCAAGACCGGCTCATGGTCCCCAAAAAATTGACATCTGCTGCTCGCCCTCACCTCCAAAGCTCGCCCTCTCCGGTCAGGCCCTGCCACGTCCCTCCGCCGCTACGGGGGCTAACTTCATCTTTTTTTTTCCCCTGGCCCCAGGAGTAGCTTCCGGGGCCCAGGGTAACGCCACAGCTGGTCCACGGGACAACACGGGGTCGTTTTCGCCCTCTGCAAATTTCGTGGGTGACATCAAAAGGGGGCCGCTACCCCCGTGTTGGCCCCTCCCGGGGGCTCTGTGTTTCGGCGAGACCCCCTCGCTTCTGACGGGGGTTTTATCAGCCACACTCTGCACCTATGATGTCCCTCATTTCCCCTCATGCCCGGTCCTAGGCCCCTTTCATGGCAGGGCCGGCTACCTTGGCTTGCCACGCTCGTCGGTCACCCCCAGGTTCCCTGCAGTTTCCCACTCAAATTCTGGATGTGAAAGTTGGCAAGTTCACGTCGGGTGGCCGCCCTTTGGCCAAATCCACGGTAGCCTGAGCTCACGGCCCAAACAGGAGCCCCAGGAGGTGTGAAGCCTGTTACCTCATGCACAGCAACCGGTGGGGGTTTTGGATAATAAGTAGTTGGGGGATACTTATTGAGTTTTACCCGCATTGTGATGCCGCCAGTAGGGGATATGATGACAATATTGTCGTACCTGTATGTGATAATTATAGTTTGTATATGTATATGCTCCCTTTTTGTGTGATATGTTACACCATGTAAATTTTAAGAAGATTATGTTTAGCTTATTTGCTGGTAGCTTCCCTATGTAAAAGAGTGAATTTCTGTACAATTTAAGAGTAAAATTTTTATTTTGTGCTGTAGTCACACGTCTGGGTAGCCTCTCGGCAGGGCCCGGAGGTGACGCACAGGATGTAAAGAGCCCCCTTTTTATTTTTGTCAAGCTGATCTACAATGAACCCTTTAATTTTAATTGGGGTGTTCTTCTCCCCAAGCAAAGAGAAACACCAAAAAAACCAGATATACGAACAAAACACAGTGAGTATACAAACATGGCGCGTGACCCCAGTTTTTCAGTTCTGACGCCGCCCTGGGGCCTGTCCCCTGCCCGTGCCCCTCCACCCTCGGGGGCCGCTCAGTAAAAACCCGCTCAGGATGTTTTCATTAGTGCAAAAATTGTGGGCTTAGTAAATGTGGGGTTTTTGTGTTTGGGCTTTTTGTGTTTAGTGAGTGCTATATTTAGACATAAGGGACCCGAATCGAAGCTTTTGAAGATCGTGGACGAGACATTTTTTCTCGCTCTCACACGCTTCGTAGCGTGATTCTCTGCGTCGCGGTCGCCTCCCCGCCGTGCCCGACGTGCGTCACGGCACGCCACGCACACCACTCACTCCCCCACCCATGGCCCGGAATTTCCCCGGATTTTCCCCAAATTTTTGCTGTATTATTTTACACCCTTCCCCGTCCCATGGGTAAAGGAAAGAACCCAAAAAGGGCCCATAAAGCGACCCGGAGAAATCAGACTCTACCTTAAAGAGTCTGAAGGACCAGTGCCAGCTCCCACCCCCACAGATATTATTACATTGCTCCAGTGGAATCAGAGGGATAAAAAAGGGGAGGAACCCCGTGGGAAGGAGGAAGCTCCCCGTTTTCAGGGCTGATACTTCCCTCACTCCCCAGCAGCCCGTAGATTCACTGCGAGTTGGCCAGTGAGCAGTTCTGCTGGTCGAATGCTTCTCACTTCCGCCGACCCCGGAGGACTCCTCCGAAAATGCGCCGGGGGAGCTGCCTCCAAAAAATGCGCCCGGACAGCTCCTACCGAAAATCCCCGGGAGAGCTGCCAAACCGAAAATGCGCCGGAGGAGTCCCCTACCGCGATGCGCCGGAGGAGCTGCCTGCCGCAGATGCGCCGGGGACTGCCTCCCGCAATGCGCCGGAGGAGCTGCCTACGAGATCCCGGAGGAGCTCCTCCAAAAATGCCCGGGGGAGCTCTCCCAAAAGTGCGCCGGAGGACTGCTGCCGAAGATGGCCGGGAGGAGCTGCCTCCCAAAAGATGCGCCGGAGGGCTGCCTGCCGAAGAGCCCGGGGAGCTGCCTGCCGAAAAATGCGCCGAGGAGCTCCTCCCAAACCCATCCCGGGGGGCTGCCGCCAAACCCTCCCGAGGGCCCCTCCCCGAAGCCCCCCGGAGGAGCTGCCTCCGAAGCCCCCAAAGGGAGCTGCCGTCCGAGGCACCCCGGAGGGCTGCCTGCCGGGAACCCTGGAGGAGCTGCCTGCCGAGGAGCGCCGAAGGGGCCCGCCGCCCGAGGACACCCTGGGGAGCTGCCTGCCGAGGACTTGCCGGGGGAGCTGCCTGCCAAGGACAGCGGGGGAGCCGCCTCCCGAGGACTTGCCGGAGGGTGTGCCAGGACTTCCCGGAGGAGCTGCCTGCCGAGGACTTGCCGGAGGAGCTGCCTCCCGAGGAGACCCCGGATAAGCTCTCCCCGGGGAGCCCCGGGAGAAGCTACTGGGAGTAGGGGACTGGGGGAGGACGACAGTGCCCAAAGTCCAAGAAGGCAGGACCGTGATCGCCGGAAGGTGGGGGTGAGGGAAAGGGAAAGGGGTCCGGGGGCCCAACCCACCCGAAGTAGGACGGGGCCTCGTGCAGGAATCTTGAGTTTTTTCTCTGATGATATTCCACTGGGTGTCGTTCACCTGCGACCGATGGCGGCATCTTCCGGGGGGGTTTTTATTTTCCCTTACGATGGGGAGTGCGTATGTCATGCAAGCTCCCATTACCCCAAAATCCAATGGGGATGCAGAGCGCGTGAAGAAAGTCAAGTATCTGATCAAAGAAGACAGCACCCAAGGGAAAAATTACTGTGAGGAGTTTTGCAGGGCTTTTACTAAAATTGCGTAACGCCCCAAAATTTCACTGGTCGGTTTCCCGCTCAAATTCTGTTTGGTATGCCCCTTCGCTCCTGTGTGCCCCACTCTAGTGCCTTCCCTGAAGGATGGGGAGACCAAGGGTGAAAACCCCGCGGCCGGCCTGCAGTATTTTCCAAGGACTGAAAACCCCTATGACATCGTGCCCACACACTTTCCAAGTTAGAAGTTGGGGCGCATGTGCGAATCCAGGATCCCCTCCAAGCGTTGGGGTAAGGGTTTGGCACTGTAGGGGTTTGGCAAATCTCGTGATTTTCACATCAGGCTTCCAAGTGGCCGTATACTTGGCGCCAAAAAGGGTTCTTGCGCCCACAAGCTCAGAAATTGGGCATCAAATGATTTTGGGGAAAAGATGTCAGTGGGCCCTGGTCTTCGCCCCCCTGTGCCTGTTGAACCTCGACGTTCGGAACGTATCACATCGAAGTCCCTTCAGACCCCGCTAGTGAAAGTAAAGGGGGGGGAGGGGGTTGGGTTGTGATAATAAAAATGGTTTGTGATCTTTGTGAGTTGTGAGGCCATATTTGATGCCGCCTGTACGGGATTGATGCAATATTGTCTCCCGTATTTGAAAATTATATGATTGTATTATGTTTTTATGCTGCCTTTTGTGTGATATGTTACACCCTGTGAAATATAGAAGATTATGTTTGCTTTATTGCTGTGTAGCATATCGCCTATGTAAAAAAAGTGGTTTTCTGACAAATTTTAGAGACAATTTTTATTTGTGTCTGTAGTCACACGTCTGGCAGTAGCGCTCTCGGCATGGCCCACCGTGCGCCAGGAGTAAAAGCTCCCTTTTATTTTTTTCAAGCTGATCTACAAAAGAAACCCACTTTAATTTTTAAATTTGGGGTGTTTTCTCCCCCCCAAACATCATAAAAAACACCCAAAAAAACAATAAGAACACAAAACAGTGGTAACAAAAACGGGAGGCCATGAGCATGGCGGGCCAGCTTGCGCCCACTTCCTGACTTTCCCTGCAAAATTTGGGTACGTTAGCAAAGGTTTCGGTTAAACCGCTCCACCATACCCTCGGACTGTGGATGGAGGGGTGTCGTCCGTGTCTTGCGCACCCCCAACAGCTCGCAACATCACGGAAAAAACCCCGTGATCAAACCACGGCCTTTGGCAGAGTGCAGTTCGAAGGCCACCCAAAACGGGTAAAGAAATTCATTCACTCCCCAGCCCCTGTGGTTGGGGATGCATAGCCTCAGGCCAATTTGAGAAATAGTCCATTACCACACAGATGTACCGGTTTCCTTGTGGGGGTGAGAGGAGCGGGCCGGAAATGTCTATTCCACCCTTCCATGGGGCTCCCACCAGTTTCACCTGAAGGGGGACGGTTCTTTCAGTGGGGCCCTTCTTTTCACTGCAACATCACAGCTCTACCCACTCAGAAACCCTCTCTTCTCTGGCACCATAGAAGCGTTTTTACGGAGACCTCAGGGGCTTTTTTCGCCCAAGGGGCCACTGGTAACCCGGCATGAATTCCCTCACAACTCAGACGCTGGCTCGGGTTACACTACCACTGTCACTGTCCACTTCACTCAACTGCACCCAGCCTTCACAACAAACCCTTTTATCCACTCGTAATGTTTCCCAGGTCCACCCGACACTTTTTTGGGGGGGCTCTTGCAGCCACGGCCTCCCAACTGGGGGCCCCCCCGAGAGCCTCAAGCCCCGGACAATGGGAGCAAGGCAGAGTCCTCCGTTGTGCCTTACTTACTATCACCCCCCTTTGTGGCCATTCCCGCACCCCAACGGGGCACACAGATCAAGTCCTTCTGGACACAGTGTGAGCAAAAAGCCCACACGGGGGTCCCAATCAGGCTGTCAGCGTTGCCAAAAGGACACGACCCGGGGGGTGGGGATGTGGTAGTTGTACGTTCAAAGGGGCCCCAACCCCTTGCCAGCTGACCCTCGCTACCTTCGCGACTTTCAAACCCTGTAGGGCAGCATGGTCATCCGGATGGTGAACTCGCACCGTAGAGGTTGGGGGAAAAGTTTCTCGAACTCCCCCATGCCAGAACTCTTTCCTTGTCACACAATTTGCGTTCAGGCCTGCTGAATTGGCACTGTAGTAGGACGACATACCCTTCCCCTCCTTTATCTGGACAAAACTGCCCATGCCCTTTCCCACTAGCGTCATGTCCAACAGGGGATGGAGCTTCGGGTCCGGATAGGGCAAGACCCGGGGCTTCCTCGGGCCTTCTTCAGGTTGTCAAAAGCAGACGACACGCCTGTCCCCTGGAAACACTCCCCTTTTCGTGTAAGTCGGTGAGGGAGCCCCTAACGGCGAAATCCTTACAAAGCGGCGGGAGTATGTCCGGCCCAGGTACTCCCCCCTTCCGCCACATTGGTGGAACTGCCCTTCCCACCCCGCCACCTTTTTTGGGGCGGGCGCACACCGTCTTGACTGATAATGCCCCCAAAAAGGCACCTCATACTGGAACATCGAGCTTTTTGGGGCTAGTTTGAGGTTGGCCTTCCTCAACCGCTGTTACTTCCTCCCGCCGCTCCAGCTCCTCCTCGAAGGGCCCCCGAAAACATGACGTCATCAAGTAACAAGTGCCTCTTCCACGCAGGCCATCCAATACCCTCTCCATCAGACGCTCAAACAACCAGGGGCATTCAGAGACCAAAGGGCATGACATTGATTTTCCACAGGCCTTGCCCGAAGGAAAAGGCAGTCTTTGGCTTGTCCTCTTCCGCCATCTCCACCCGGTGAAAAAACCCACTTAGGTCGGTGTGGGGAACCACCTGGCCCCCCCCAATGCATCGAGTGTGCTCAATTCTCGGCAATGGGGATGAGTCCTTTTATCATGTCATTCACGCCCCGGGAGTCCACAAGAAGCGTTTTTGTGTCTCCTTTTTTCTTTACCAGGACACCGCTGATGACCTGGACTCTCTGACCTTAATCACTCATTGACAGTGCGCTCTCTCTTCTCGTCTGGTTTGGGGCATACTCGGGGGGGCTCTTGATGGGCAAACTACTTCCCTGTTTGCGGTCTTACCAACCGGGGCGGCCAGGTCCAAGTCCCCCCTGCTAAAAAACTCTGATACTGAGAAGGGTGGACGCAGTTTCGTCTGTGTTCCTCAGGTTAGAGGCTCCAGTGCCCCCAATCCCGAGGAAGTCAGGCAACGGCCCCACACCAACCAAATTTTCCTCGCTCCCCCCCGACTCTTCTGGACGTCCCCCTTCCTCACAAGTGCCCAGCTTTGCCCAAATGGCCCTTCTGGCCTTTTGGAGAAGTTGGCTACCAACACTGTAACTAACCCCCCCCCCTGGTCCAAAAAGGCTCTGCCCCCAAACCCCTACGCCACAGCCCGCCTAATTTTGGTTGGCTCCACGAGGGGCCCCCTACTCCCCGCATACTTTGACAGTCAACACCGGATTCTAGACTCGGCCGGGGCAAGGTGCAGTCGTCAGCCGTAACACCTTGCACACCCAACCCCTGGAAGAAGGGCACCTCTTCACCGGGACCCTCACCAGCCCCCCCTCCAAGGTCACCACCCTTACTCTGCGCAGGTATCAAAGGGCCCACAACAGTGCTCGTCCAGATCGGCCCCAAAAACACCCGGGAGCCCGCTGCACCGTGCTGCCCACGCCCCAAAACACCTCCCCTGGCCCCTTTGGGTGCACACAATCCCCCCTGACCCACACCCGTCTCTGTGGTGCGTCTGGAAATCGCATAGGGCCAAATTACCCCCGGCCCCCCTGCCCGCACCAGGTTCCCCTTTTCCCTCCAGCACCCCCAGTTCC
>NW_023663989.1:0-14324 GCF_015228065.2 Penaeus monodon | reverse complement strand
TGGGAAATTATATATAAAATTATATATATATACAATAATAATATATTTTATTAATATATATATATATATAAAATTTTATATATACATTAACACAACACTCCTCTCTCTCTCTCTCTCTCTAAAGGAGAACTTAAGTTTGTCATCTGCCAGCAGTAAATTTTTCATCATCTATCAAGCCTTATCATCAGTTTGTGTCCAGCGGTCAATGTGATAAGGTCAGTCTAGCCTTGCCCTAGCTGGCTGGCCCGACACGTGACCCCACGCTCAGCCCTACCAAGACTCGTGTGTCCCCTTACATGTCTTGTGAGTCGTAAGTTCATGGACTATCATTAATTTTCACTAAAAGTCTCTTAAAAACTGGTGGCAGGGTGATCGTTCACAACATGAAGACACAGTCTCTGAAATTCACTTGACAGCTCCACAATCGACCATATCTACAAAACCACATGAGAAACATGTTTGGGCCCCCTTCCTTCCTTCTTCTCCCATTAAATGTTTTTAAGCCGTATGTCCAGTCATTCTCACGCTGGTTATGTTGGGTAATAGTGCTAAGTGACAGCAAATGGGATATGTTAACAAAACATGAATATTGTTCATTAATCAGGTAGTTAATTAATTTCTCTTGTTATTAGAGATTTATATTGTTTCAACTGCAACACATTTAGTGTGTTCGGGTTTTATCATTATTGTAGCGTGTTTTTCCGTTTTGACCTAACCGCACTTTCTCTTTCCCTTCCGGTCGGTTGGGAAAAAACAAGAGATAACTGCTCGTTTTTTCCATAATTTGGTTGTGTTGTTGGACACCATAGGAGACCGTAGCATCGTTACATTGCTCATTTGGTCACACATTCTATTGGCGCTAGAAACAGAGTTTGTAATGCGATTTTTTATAAAAATTTATATTTCGAGTATAGTTTTAGGATCTTCCTCATATCATAGTGCACAGGGATATCCGATATAACCTGGGGTTGTGTAAATCATCTAATAGATCTACACTCCAACGTTATGATAAGTTATTTGTTCAATCGGTAACTTTCAAGTCGATGTGATCTGCAGTTATGTCCGTCATTAATGTAGGACTAGGGTTTCAGCTAGAATTATTATTGGCTTATTAATACACTTTCTCACCCCCCCAGAAGTCGTTTGCATGTTTGGGTAAATCCCCAAACGATCGTGTGATTTTTGATCATTAGATACCCGTGGGAATGTCATGAGCGCCCATCACAGAAAAAACAGAAGAGAACAGGTATTTATAGATTTTTCCCCGGGTCAGTTCGCTTCATTTTAGGCATTTGGATATAGGAACCCCCTCGTCGATGAAGTCTGACATGCATAGCTAGGTATGGATACCTCGGCAGTTTAGAATTTCTGACCCGAGAAAATTTGCTTGCAAGAAAGCTTGCGAAAATTTTTTCACGTCACCATTCATTAATCAAACATTCTGTTGCATATCATCAAATGTTGAATCAGTGTGGCAGTTGAAATAATTTTGCATTAATAGCATTGCTAATTCAGTGCTGTTTTGTTATTTGAACATTAATCTTTGTATGTGTGATACATTTTCATGTGAGCTCACTCTCACTTTGACTGTCATTCACGCTTGCAGTCGCTCTCACTCACTCACTCACTAACTAAATCACTCACTCACTCACACATCCATGCAGAACATAAGACACTGAAACCTTTTCATTAATAAGATTGCTGTCGTAGTTACATCTATGATGTATCTCTTTTGCCCGCGATTTTGTCAGTTGTGACGAGTGACTAAAACAAGGTGTACATTTCTTATTTTACATAAATTTTTCTGTATGGCGAAATGGTTCAAGTAAACCCATGCGGCTTGTGTTTCCCTTATCTACTCTTATGTCTACCAGAGCCTTTTGGTAGTTCAAGCCAGGTCCATGCAGATGTATGATGTACCCCTCTCCTATTTTCTTTATCTTTGTGAAAAAAAAAACCAGAGCGACAAAAAACGAACTTTAAAAAAATGCAAATTCATATAAATAACTGGGAAATAGCACTAACATTCCCTCCTCTCTGTTGCCTTTCTTTTTCTCTTACTATCTTGGCCCCTTTCTGTATGATCTGGTTTCCCCCAAAAATTAAAAGCAGTTGGACCAAAAGATATCCGACACGGCCCCTGAAGGAGGACCCTGCTGTAGAAACGGTCACCTTAGGATGCTGTGGGAAGGACATTACCGGAAGATTGCCAGAAGCCTGCGACCAGGATGTTCGTCAGAGCAGGTATTTAAACCGCGCCCGATGTAGTGGAAGAGGACGCCGCCTGCCGGGACACCGTAGATCCAGCCAAGGATGCTATGGACGGGGGCCGCCTGCCCGGACACCGCAGAGCAAATGAAACTCCAGCAGCTCATCAGTGCAGGTATCAGCCGCCCTGAGATGCCAAAGAGGACACCGACTGCTGGACGCTGTAGACCCAGACAAGATTACAAGGAACTGAGGACAGCATGCAGCCGAGAAGGACTGGATGAGATCTGCGAGGACGTGTGAATGAGTTTCACCGCCGAGTAGAACTGGACAAGGGCTACGAGGAAGTCCAGATGAATCCGAAGTCAAGGAGGACCTGTGCGAGACCTTCGAGGACATATGGATGTCGAGGACGGATAAATTACACCAAGTACCCGGAAGAGAGGATGACAAGGATGAGAAAAATACGAAAATGCACCAAGGACACACCCCACGAGAACAAGGTGACCAGCCAAAAATTAGGTCACCCTTGACAATAGACCATGTGGCTCTAAGTCGAGTTTAAGAACCATCGATTCAGCAAGGGTGTAGGTGATGAAATTATCTGACCCCGTCTGACTTCTGTTCGTGTCCAGCGGTCGACGTGATAAGGTCAATCCAGCCTTTGCCCTCAGTGCTGGCTGGCCGAACACAGGACTCTATGCTTAGCTTTTACCAAAAGAATAGTAGTGTGTCCCCTTTACATGTGTTGTGAGTCATAAGTACGTTCACTACCATTACTGTTTTTCACCAACAGTCTCTTATGGGCCCGTGGGGCCCCAATCTTGGGATTTCCCCTTCCTTGGGCCTCATTCCTCAACTCAACCAATTGTGTATATTTTTCCTTCTCTTTCTACTATTACCCCTCCTCGATACTGGGTCAGCTCTGTCTAGTCACCAACCCAGGTCATTACTAAACCCTTGAGAAACTTTCCTCTCTCTCCCAACATCCTCTATAATCTCATCCTCCACAGTCTTCTTCATTTTCTACCTCCTCCTCCTTTATCATTATTTTTATCCTTATTGTCCACCCCCTTTGCAGTAGTACCTCATTGAACACCTTATTGACTCCCGCCGTATCATTATGAGAAATATAGTATCAACACTGAAGAGTGTTTACCATTCATGAGAAATATTGGGGGTCCAGGCTACCCTGCCAAACCACTGTTGTTCCACAGCCTGTGGCCTTTTTCTGTCCCCAAAACCCTAGTCATGATCGTTACAACTACCCTGCGCAATCATGCACATGTGCTGTTTTGTGGGGCTTTCAAAATGTTCTCACTTTACACAAACCAAGACAGGAAAGTAATTGTTTTTCTCTTAACTCTTCCCTCCCCCTCTCTTCTAATATCTTTCCTCCTACCCTTCCATTCCCACTTTACCTGCCCCTCTCCCAGACAATTTTTTGGTCATTCAAAAACCAAACATCCAATTCTGTACCACTTCCTGGTGCCTCCCCTTCCTCCTTTTAGCTTACCCATTGCACCAAACAATCTAAAATTTTCCATTCCATTTTCTACCACATCCACTCTTACCCTACCTCTTTTTTTCTCCTCTATCCCTTCTTCTCCCCTTCATAAGAACTTCATTTCTCAGACTTCTCCAATCCTTAAAATAAATGTCCCCTCATCGACCCTCTAACTCTCTGCTCCCATTCCCTTTACACTCAGACGTGAACTTTGACGTGTAGGACAACTAAACATTAATTCTTTAAACCCTCCCTCTTTCCCCTATTTGCTACTGTAGGGCAATATTACTTTGGTGTCTAGTGCTTTTATTTGTTTTTAACCATTAAACTATTATCTCAGATCTGAAACTTGTCTTTGCACAAAAAAAGCCTAGTCAGAAGTTTTTCAAGTCATTTTGTTTTTATTGATGGCATAGATAGCAGCAGTGGGGAGGGAGGGCACTGCATCAGAAAATCTTCTTCAATATTTTCATTGTTTTTATATAATATTTGTTTTTCCCCAAAGTGAAGGTGACTAATGATCTTGGTAAACACTCCATTGTGATGTGATACACAGTATCCTACAGTCATCAAAATGAGAATAAAGATTGCCTGTGTGCTAGATAAGAGCGCCATAGTAGCCAAACTGAGATGGTCTGTTGTCATCACAGGTAGAAAAGGGCAGTGAGGGCCTATTTAACCTGAGTGGAAGGGCCCTTTTGTAGTTATAAGACCAACATCTATTGAAGCTAATGAAGGAAAATGATGGCTGCCAGCAGTTGGTGACATATGTTTTCAAATCAAATGGTGACATATGTTTCTTACCATCAAAATTTGTATTGCGGGAGCAAGGATATTATAGAAAGCTGTATTAACACATTAATACGCTTTCAGTTTTATTGTACACAATACTCCAGGCATGGATTATTACACCCACTTTTAATACCTTCCTTATACCGGATGTCAATATTTCTGGTCAAGTCTTCGCACTAATAACACATACTGAAAAAATACCCAATCTCCTCCAGGTCAGTCTTGCCCGCTTATGTTTTGGCCACACCTCCCTAACACTCCTATCTGATGTCCCCCCTATGTTCCTTGTTATTCTTTTGTCCTGTCCATGATTTACTGCAGTCCGAAACCTCTGCTTTCCCCACCATCTCCCTTCACGACCTCCCACTGTCGGACAACATTATGGAATCCCACACTTTCTGCTTTGGCAACCTGTTTTTCCTCAGATGCATACATATCCTTCACTTGATCTAATACCTATTACTTAATCCTACCTTAACCCATTCACTCATTACCTCATTTACCCATCTTTACCCTTAAAATATTACTCTAGACTGTTGATGTATAGGAGCTAATTACTAACTCAACTCCCTCCCTACCTCTCTATCCTTTCTAATGTTATACCTTCCTATACTTGACCTAGATGTCAAGCACATTAGTTTTTTGGTTTTTAACCCTTAGCTATTATACAAGGGTATATAATAAAATGCAAATGCAATTTACTCATTAAAAAATGTATACATATGTTTTTTGCAGAATTGATTATTTGGGGACGTCCTTCAAAGTCCTTTTAACTAGGGAGTTTACACCATAAAAACAATCAAATTTTGCTGGGTGCCCAGCCATGTTGGAGTCCCTGGCAATGAACAGGCAGATACACTAGCACGCCACGCCTTTATGTCCACATCATACCAACCACGCTTCTCACTTTACCCCAGCCATGGATTTTTAAACCACATTTTAAGACCTTCTGTATAATCGATGGAAATTTTTTTGGTCAAGCCTCCGCCACTAATAAATTACATTCTGTAAAACTATCAATTTCTCCTGGTCAACCCCATTTCATCGGAAAGGCTTTGGGGGGGCCCGCTCTCCCCCGCTTAGCATTGGCCACACCTGTCTAACACACTCCTATCTGATGCCCACAATCTGATCCCCCCTTATTTTCCCTTAGGTAATGCCCCCCTTTTCAATCCCACACATCCTATTGTCGTCCCCACGTTTTGAAAAAACCCCGTACCTCTGTTTTCCCCACCTACCCTCCCTATAAAAGGCTATCATCCTTATTTACCATGGTGAACAGAGGGTAGTTATATTTGTTAACGGTTTTCCCCTCTTATTCTGAGAGTTGATACACGCAGTATAAAACACACAAGACATGTCTAGTTAGGGTAAGGCGCTACGCGGGTCGCAGCCAGCTGCCCGGAGGGAGGGGGCGGAGCTGACTTAGCGCGTGGTCGCTGGCGACGGACTCTCTGAGGCCTAGGTCATTCCGGATAAGTAGTGACGTTCCGGGCTGGAGGAGTGATAGCAGCAGCTGCAGGAAGCATGGGGGGGATTTGAGGTGAGGTCACTGGCCCCGTCTGCTACACGATTGCTCCACATGGAAAACAGCCACGTGGTCACTGGTACCCGAAATAGAATTATCCACATCCTGTAGAATTATCCACATCCCATATTGCTCGGCCACCTATAGGATGTGGATAATTCTACATTTCCCATTTTCCCTTCACTGACCTCCCAACCTATCAGACATCCTTACAGAATCCCACACTTTCTGCTTCAACAACCTATTCTCTTTCCTCATACGCATACATATCCTTCATCTAATCTAACTCCTTACCACACCCGACCCTAACCCTTTCACTCACCAATTCCTTTCCCCAGCTTAGACAACTAATCACTAACTCAAACTCCCCTTTCCCCTAACCATTAACTATAGGCTACATGACCTTAGAGTCAAAGAAACTTTTTATCTTGCTTTTAACCATTAACCATTAAAACAATTTAACTAGGAGTTTTAAGTAACTATGGGGGAGGGACAGAGATGGAGACTGGGCCCCAATGTTGGGGATCTCCCTACCCTGGGGCCTCAGTCCTCGTTTTAACCAATTTGAAGGGTATCTTTTTTCATTTTCCCTCACTTCTCCAACCCTTCTGCTGTCCAGTTTCTAAGAGACCTGTGTTGAAAGGAAAAAAAAACTAGCTTTGTTTCAGTCCGAACGGCCTCAGGAAGCCAGGGGTACTTTAATTCCATGTTTAGTTGTCTACCCCTTACTTCTCAATGGGGCCCCTGAGATGTGAAGCCTTTCTCTCTCCACTTTACTCACAGCTTTCTATAACCAATAATAATTTTGTACCTTTATCAGAGGCTTTAAGGCTTGCCCCTTCATCACCTACCCCTTTGCCGATCAATCCTTTCCAAGTTACCTTAACCTTCAGAAAACATTCCTTCCTCTCCTTAGAAACCCTCCACCACATCTACTCGGGCCTTTTTCTTCATTTTCACCCCTCCTCCCTATACTACTCTGAAGCCTTATTGTCAACCTCCATGCAGTATTCCCTCACTCAACATATCATGTGAATACTGTACATATCACCTGAATATTTTTTTTTTAAACCCCAACCAAATGGGACCGTTCCTTCCACAGTCATTTGATTACTCTGCCTTGTCACATTTGGGATCCCAAGTCCCAGTCTTAAACATTATATACCCTGACTGACTTCACAGGCAAACTATTCCTGTCCGGCCTCAATTTCCCTTATTAGGAGCAAATGGGCGGTTGCCCCTCATTAACCAGCCTCACTGACTTTAATTCTCCTGGTTTTCCAACCCCAGGCACTCTTTGACCACGACTTGAACATGCTGCTACAAACCACTCCTCAATACCTGCTATCCAAATCATCCACCTAGGTCAATATAAGTGTATAAATGTGAGTGTGTTTGTGCGTGTGTGTGTGTGTATTAGCTTGCCAATATTGGCAAACGATTTCACTTTATAAAAAAAACACTTGGCCTTGTGTCCGTAATATAGTAGTTACGAAAATACGTTGGTTAAAACAGGTTAAGGCTGAGCAGCGAGTGCCCTTGTAACTTTGCAAGCCACTCCCACTAATGAGCCACACATACGTAGTGGGTGGGGGCAAGAATGTCTGTGTTTGAAGCTTCATATGATTTTTCTATTGTACACTTTTGGGGCCCGTGTGCTGGCGCCGGGCAGCCCAAGCCGAAGGCAGCAGTTCTAGCAAGCCACACAACGCCGAAGTGATCGTCATGCTCCCCTCAAGATCAGTATCCTAATATCTCCTATGCAGGTGAGACAGAACATAGAGCAAGGGTATTGGATAAAGGGTAATGGCAGTCAACATGAGAAACCAAGTTTATTTAGACGCGAGTATTCTGACCCAATGAGAAATCTACAAATCTCGTCCTAATCACCCCTAGCCTAATTTAGAAACAGAACTGCGTAAATTCAGAGTGAATGTATTCAGGCGGCGGTGGTCATCACTTCTACTTGGGTGAAACCCTTTGCAAAAGACATAGCAAGTGGGATAGATATATTCTTCACAAAGATATCGGGGTCCCCAAGGGATGCTTACAAAGGGAAACTGAATTACCTTAATCAGGCCGAAAACCATACTGACAGCAACCAAGTGTACATTTTAGTCTGTTTACTTCACTAAATATCTTTTGTGTGATAGACCGAAAAGTCTTTTTCTTTATTAATCATATTGTGTCTCGCCGGTGAGTAGATGATTCAACGAAAAAGTTACAGTACTTATTATCTGTCCCCGCGTCGTCCCGCGACCCATTTCCGGCCAGTGTCTGGGCTATAGTAAAGTCTAAATCATTTAGATTGTGGATATAGTGTTATATGTCTCGTATCTCTTACCAGTGTGGATGCGGTCTCCGACTCAGAGGGTGTGATAATTACTGGCTCAGGACGTGGCGCATTGTGGGGGATTGTTTTTTCTACCACAGCATCAACCCGGTAGTGTTTTACCATTCACTGTTAAAGGATGTGAGGCCTAATCCATCCTTACTTCGTGCTCCTGTGAAGACTTGCCCTGTGACCACTGTATGAAATGAATTCTGGAGCATGATGCTGACTAGGTCTTATACTGGCGGACAACACCCCATTGCTACACTGAGTTATCGCGGACACCCTGCCCAAGAGGTGGGCCCTTTAAATTAATGCTTGACTATCATCGTGTATTGCTACCCGGCCTCCACAGTCTGTATTTAATGTTTGATGGTCAGAGGAGTCAGATATAGGTTGGACCATTTGCAAGGGGGAGTAATAGTGTGAATATCTATACTTTCATATTAAACTGATGCTGAAAATAGACGAACACATTTAATAATGGCATTATGCAGTGAATGTAAATGTGAAACGAATAAAAAAACTCTGGGAAAAACAAACTTAGACAACAGGCTAACCCGGTACTTTGAAGTATGCAAACACACATTTAAAACGTGCACACATTTGGTGAAAAAAAAGTACTTTTAATTTTTCATGTCTTAAACAATATAATGTGATAGACATCAAAGGTCTATAGCACTATGGTAAATTTTGTGGTGCGAGTGGTTATATTTCTTTATTACAACAAAAGTCTTAGTTTTCAATGGTCATATGGCATATATGATAGTATGTAGTAAAGTAAAAGAAGTAGAAAGAGGGCAAGTAAATGGGGTAGGATAGGATTGATAGCATAAGAAAGGTTAAGGACAAAGGGTGATTGGAAACAAATGGAGGGATTTATGGTCAGGTAGGAGAACAGGCTGTTAATTGAAAAGGTGGGTGATTCTGTGAGGTTGTTGGACATGTTGGATCGGGGAAGAGAGAACAAGTTAAGCGGGGGTACAGGTTTCAGTAAAGAGGGGGCAGGTTATCTTGGAGGCAAAGAACGATGAAGAAATGGGAAAGATCAGAACGGACACTTCGATTATTCACTTCAGAAGAGTCATTAAGACGTAATCAACAGATAATATGAGTAGAAATGGGTTTTGTAGAAGTAGGAGGCATGGGAGGGATAATAGGGAAGGAGGTGGTGAAGCGGGGAATGAAAAGATGGGGTGTGTTGGAGGGAGTGGGGGAAAGGGGGGGGAATATGAGGAGGAGGATGGATTAAAAGGAGATAGGCATTTGAGGAGTAGAGGATGTAGATATAGGGGGGGATGTGTAGGAGATGGTGGAACGCTTGGATTGTCTGGTGCGATAGGTAAGGAAAGGAGTAGGGAGTTGTGGATATTGAAGTATCTGGATTTGGAAAGGGAAAAAATGACTGACTTGGAGGAGTGGAGTAGAGGTGGGGGGCTGGGGAAAAATAAGGGAGATGTGCTGAGGAAGGCAAAAGAGACTACTGGGTTAGAGGGGATAGGAGTGGAGGAATGATGGTATTGGAATATATCCTATAAAATAAAATTTGGGGCACACGTGTGTGACTGAGCAAAAGAAATTTTGAACGATCATGACCAGGTTGGGTACAAAGGGGGCAGGGGCTGTGGAGTGACAGACTTTGGTCATTGCATCCTTTTGGCTCGCAACATGGACAGTCTTCAAAATCGCTCAACCAACACTTTTAGGGACATGATGTCTTAGAAACCACATGAGTACACTTTAAGGGGCCCCTTTTCTTTTCTTCCCCCCCCCTTTCTCCCTAAAGTGTTAAGCCAGACGTGCAGTCACTCACGTTGGTTTTTGTTAGGTAAAGTGCTAAGTGACAGGAAATGGAAGCATCTTACACTATTCTTCTGACCTCAGGTCTCATTTCTTTTTTTTCTGACCTTAAATTTCAATACTCTGATCACTTTGTCAACAAACTTGATTATTGTTCATTAAGCATTAATGAATTTCTCTCGTTCTTAGAGATTTTCCCCTGTTTTAACTACAAATTAAAAACGCTCTTTATTTCTATCATTTTCATGGACATTATATCACTTTTTCTCATTCCCCTCTTCCCCCGACCTGACCGCACTTTCTATTTCCCTTCTGATCGTTGGGTACATGGAAAGGGCCAAGAGATGACCGCTCGTGACACAAGGGGGATAACTTTTGCACATTACATTGCTCATTGGTGACACGTTCTCGGGGTAGAGTGGAGCTTTTAACGCGATTTTTATATGTTATTATTTCCACACCGGCAAGATATTTCCATTGTTCGGGCGACTTCAATGCGGTATCCGGCTGTGACCGAAAATGTCTAGAGATGTCTGTCGGCCCCCATGGCTCGGGAGCTGATCCCAGCGCGAGAATAGCTCCTTCTCCGGGGCTTGCTAGGGCCCAGAAAAAAGAGGATCCCTGGCTCCCGGTACCAGCGATCCAACCTGCATCACTGGACATGGTATAGTGATACGGGTTCAGTGACCAAGGAGATCGACCACATTCTTGTTGCACGCGATGGAGGATCCTCCAGAACGAGGGTTTAGGAGTGGCGATTTCCCGTGGCACTGACCATAGGATGGTTGTCGCTCCCATTGTGGGTCCACTTAAAAAACTTTTTGTCCCTCAGTGGCCACCCTAAGGTGTTTCAAACAAAAACTCAATAACCTGATGGACGCAGTTGCTCTGTGGGAGCTCTTCAAAGTGTGTAAACACTCGAAACAGCCCAGGAGTCCAATGGCATACACCAAGGGCAAAGCGAATTCCATCTCCTGGAGACATTAGAGGCCACTGAAGCGTGTTGCAGGCTCGGCTGAATGGTAATAAGTCTGCATCGCTCCAAGGTGCGTAGGGTTTGGGGACACGCTGAGAAGGACAAGGAACATTTCATCGGGAAATCTTGCTGAGGAGGTTCAAGGCCATTTCTTGGTAAACAACCTTCGCCCTGCCTCCCAAAGCCCTGAGAAAGCTGAACTCTAAGCCCTCCTCACAGATGACTGCAGTCCGATCAGGGATGATCACGTTGGGTTCATGAACGTTGGGCTGAGTATTTTGGGGCAGTTGTACCAGGTAGACCCCCCAACAGTTTGTTGGATGCAAGCGATGTCACAATACCTGTGCCAGATCCACCCATCAGCGAGGGACCCCCTACCCTAACATAGGTTAGGATGGCGATTTCCAATCTGAAAAATGGGAAAGCTGCAGGCATATGTGATATCCCTGCTGAACTGCTAAAGGCTGGGGGTGAACCTATGTCTTGGGGCCTGCATACAGTCCTGACTGCCATCTGGCAGTCTGGTACCATTCCCCCTGACCTGTTGAGGGGCGTGGTCATCCCTCTCTGGAAGGGGAAAGGGGATCTTTGGGATTGTAGCAACTACCATGGCATTACATTGCACTGCATACCAGGCAAAGTTCTTGCCCACATTCTTCTGAGACGGATCCGCAACCACCTATTGAGGCATCAAAGACTGGAGCAATCTGGATTTACTCCTGGCAAGTCCACAATAGACCATATACTAGCGCTTCTAGTAATTGGGGAACACCGTCATGAGTATGGTCGTGGGTTGCTTGCAACTTAATAGTCTTCAAGAAGGCGTTAAACTCTGTGCATTGGGAATCACTATGGGAAATTCTGAGACTCGGGAATTTCCACGCAGATCTTCCTATTTCTCATCGATTCTTTGCCTCCAAGATAACCTGCCCCCTCTTTACTGAAACCTGTACCCTCGCTTAACTTGTTCTCTCTTCCCCGATCCAACATGTCCAACAACCTCACAGAATCACCCACCTTTTAAATTTAAACAGCCTGTTTCCCCTACTAGCCCGCATAAATACCTCCATTTGATCAATCACCCTTTGTCCTTAACTGTTCTTATGCTACAATCCCTATCCTACCCCATTACTTGCCTCTTCTACTTCTTTTACTTTTACTACCATACTATCATAAAATGGCCATATGACCATTGAAATCCATAAACTTTTTGTTTGTAATAAAGAACTATAAAACACTCGCACCACAAATTTTACCATAGTGCTATATGACCTTTGATGTCTATCACATTATATTGTTTAAGACATGAAAACATTAAAAGTACTTATATTTTTTTTTCACCAAAATGTGTGCACGTTCAAATGTGTGTAGCATACTCAAAGTACCGGGTTAGCCTGTTTTTCTAAGTTGTTTCTCAGAGTTTTTTTATTCGTTCACAGTTACATCCACTGCATAATGCCATATTAAAGTGTTCGTCTATTTTCAGCATCATTTTAATATGAAAAGTATAGATATATCACACTATTACTCCCACCTTGCTAATGGCCCAAACCTATATCTGACTCCTTGACCATCAAACATTAAATACAGACTGTGGAGGCCGGGTCGGTAGCAATACACGATGATAGTCAAGCTTTAAAACTTAAGGCACCTCTTGGGCAGGGTGTCCGCGATAGCATCAGTGTAGCATGGGGTGTTGTCCGCCAGTATAAAGACCTAGTCAGCATCATGCCCCAGAATTCATTCATACAGTGGGCCCCAGGGCAAGTCTTTACAGGAGCACGAAGTAAGGATGAATTAGGCTCACATCTATAACAGTGAATGGTAAAACAAATACCCTGTTGATGCTGTGGTAGAAAAAAAACACAAAAGCCCCAATGCGCCACGTCCTGAGCCAGTAATTACAGCACCCTCTGAGTCGGAGACCGCATCCACTGGTAGAGAGATACGAGACATATAACATTAGTCCACAATCTAAATGATTTAGGGCTTACTATAGCCTAGACACTGGGGGCCCGGAATGGGGCGCGGGGCGACGCGGGGGGCAGAAACAAGTACTGTAACGTTTTTCGTTTGAATCATCTATCACCGGCGAGACACAATATGGATTAATAAAGAAAAAGACTTTTCGGTCTAACACACAAAAGATATTTAGTGAAGGTACCAGACTAAAAACTGTACACTTTGGGTTTTGTCAGTATGGTTGCGGCCGATTAAGGTAATTCAGTTTCCCTTTGGTAAGCAAACCTTGGGGGGCCCGAATAATCTTTGCGAAGAATATATCTATCACTTTGGGTATGTCTTGCAAAGGTTAGCACCCAAGTAGAAGTGAATGACCCCCGCCGCCTGAATACATTCATTCTGAATTTACGCAGTTCTGTTTCTAAATAGGCATAGGGTGATTAGGACGAGATATTGTAGATTTCTCATTGGGTCAGAATACTCGCGTCTAAAATAAACTTGGCTTACCTCATGCCAATACCCCGCTCTGTGTTCTGTCTCACCTGCATAGGAGATATTAGGAGATACTGATCTTGAGGGGAGCATGACGATCACTTCGGCGTTGTGCGGCTTGCTAGAACTGCTGCGTTTGGCTGGGGTGACAGGCGCCAGCACACGGGGCCAAGAAGTGTACAAAAGAAAAAATCATATGAGAGCTTCAAACACAGACATTCTTTTCCCCACCCCCTACGGAGGTGAGCTCATTAGTGGGAGTGGCTTGCAAAGTTATCAAGGCACTCGCTGCTCAGCCTTAACCTGATTTAAACCCAAAGTATTTTCAGTAACTACTATATTTCGGGACACAAGGCCAAGGTTTGTTATAAAGTAAAAGTTTGCCAATATTGGCAAAACTAATACACACACACCCCAACACGCACACACACAACATTATACGCTTATATATACATATACATATCCATATCCATATCCATTTGCATATGCATATGTGTAACATAGTATTTACATATACATCATCATCAAAACGGTATGCTCATGTTTGAGCAGCCGTGGACCTCTCCACCATCCTCGCACTCATTCGATTTGCGCTTTCTTTCCACTTGTACATCGTCAGCCCGCAAAAAATCTTTGATGTTGTCGCTCAGTCTTTTCTTCGGTTTGCCTCTTCCTCTGTTTCTATCACCAAACCCTGTCAGCAAGTTTTTATCAAAACCTTTATTCT